>NC_060271.1:136982600-137044227 GCF_021613505.1 Equus quagga
GGGAGGGGGGGTGAGTGGGAGGGGAGGTTGAGCGGGAGGGGGGGTGAGCGGGAGGGGGGGTGAGCGGGAGGGGAGGTGAGCCGGAGGAGACCTGTGCAGCCCTCCTCCTCCTCCCCCTCCCCCGTAGGACTCTGCGTGGCCCACTCAGTAAATACTTGTTAGTTGCATGAGTGGTTGATGGATTAGTTAATTAACTAATTTACTGTTTCGAAGTCTGGCCTAGTCCACAAGCTAGAGTTCAGAACCCCTTTACGCACTGTGGGTTTTGGAAGCAGTGGTTCGTTTTGCCAATGTAACCTCTCCGAGGAGTCCCGATGGAGTTAGGAGGAGATCTAAATGCAGAGAGCTAGGCGACAGCGCCGTCCTGTTGAGGAGTCACGTGGGTTGCTGCGCTCAAGGTTACAGATTGTCCAGTATGGGACGGCTTTATGTTCTCTTCCCACTGCAGCCTCTTGGAGAATTCACTCTGTTGGATTTCTCTTACCTGTCTCCTAAAGTGTGGCCTTTATGTTTTATCTTTCTGAAGAGTTTGATAATGAATCAATTTGTTTAATAGAACATTAATTAGAAATATCTATTCAACCGTTTTATGTTCCAGCTTGTTGATCTTGTACATATATATTTTAGTGTTGTGGTGTCATCAATGAATAGTCATTAACTTGATGAGTAGGTCTTCAGAAAACTGAAATAGCACCTGGAGAATTATGTTTGACTAATTTTGTTCCTTAAGGGGATATACTGCAAAAATATTTCTTAGTTCACTGTCTCTGTGGAGGTTATAACATTGAACCTGAGAGTAAGTTGGAGAAGGTAAAGCCGGGGTGAGCTCTCCTTTGCCTGTAGTAATGCCTGTTTTGGCACCGTGTCAGTATTTGAGATAATGTTGCTACTGACCCTCCTCCTTAGCTGACCACATTCCCTCACAGCTGTTGGAAGGATCTGTTTTGACCTCCTCTCAGATGGGCTCTCACTGACCCGCCTCTTGTGGCTGACAACTTAGGTCCCAGGTCATGAGGCTCCCCCGCCATTTCTTTCTCCTCTGTGGCTGCGGTGGTGGCTCTGGTGTGGTGGCCTGCATGCTCTGTGGTCCCCTCTGAGCTGCACGTCGGGACCAGGCCTCCCCTGGAGTCGCCAGTACTCAGGGTCTCCGTGATGATCCAGGCTAAGCTTCCCTCGCCGTGCACCCTGCGCCTGGACTGAATTTCCCCTGCTGCAAAAACAAAGAAAGAGCAGCTGTGAAACCTGGTGCTGGGGAGGAGAGGGCTGCAGCCGCCCCCATTCTATCCACACAGCTTCCCCTCTTATGCTGCCCTGCCCCGCACAGTCCACACAACCCACTGGTTCTTTGTTACCCCTCCGCTTGAGTGTTGCTGGCTGGTCCTGATGGGCTCCTGACCCAGCTGAGCTGTCAGTGTCCTTCTTGAGGAATTTTGGTGTGAGTCTCGGATCAGCTCTGCCTTCTGTGAGTGCTGCCCTTGGAGGGTCAAGCTCAGGTGCTCTGGGCCCTGTTGCCCTGCCTGGGGGCGGCCTTGAGGGTGAGAGGAGACCTGGAGTGGGTGGACAGGGGCAGGAGGAGGAGAGGGCGGGCTCTGGGGCGCGTGGTTCCTGAGGTTGCCCTGAGACCTCTGGGTTCTCGTGTTCCGTGGTCCTCCTGCTGAGAGCTGGGGACACCCAGGCTCTGGCTCAGCCGGTGGCCTCCTTCCCATTCCTGCAGCTGCTCTGTCCTTCCTGACATCTCTCCCGGCCTCCGGCACTGCCCTCCACTTCTGCCGCATCTTCCCCGGCAGGTGCTGCGCCTGGCTCTCTGTTCCTGAGGACTCCCTGCACTCGTGTGGGCTGGCTCATGGCCACAGCCCACTTTTCCACTGACCCTGCCGTCCTTGGCCGGGGGGCTGGGGGGCTCTGCTCCCTGACATGTCCTCATTGTTGGTTGCTGCCTCTGCCCTTGCTGCGCTGCCTGCCTTTTGTGCCTTCCATATTCCAGTCACCCCCAGGCCTGTCTCCCATGACAACTGCTCCCGGGAGCTGCCCTGTCCTCGGCGGCATGGATATGATCCCCTCCAGTCCCCAGGTGCTGGGCCTGTGCTTTCCGCCCACTTGGCATTCTAGTGATCATTCCTGTTTCATTCTCCCTGTCGCCGCCACGCCCAGCGCCGTGTCCCCCACGGGCAGGAACATGGTGCATATTTCTGGCGTGGACCAGAAATAGCCCTTTAACTTTCTGTGGAGGGAGGACTAGTAAGTCGCGCTTCATCTGTGGAACGGCACCGGACATTGGGACTGGGGTGTTATAAAACAGAAGCCCCGCTTTTCCAGGGAGACCTGCTTTGACTGCCCAGCACATCGTGGGGCTGTGGGCAGCGGGCTGGGCCCGGGAGGGCACCCTCGCGCCTGGGAAGGCATGTGGTAGCAGCGTCAGCATGCACTGCTGGCCTCGCCCAGTCCTCAGGCCACCCCCTGTGCATCTCCTTAGAGACGCTGTCACTGCCTTGCTTGATGCCCCAGTGTGGCTGCCCTTTGCCCAGGTGCTGGCCCGCACAGACACACCCGTCGTTCTCATCAACCTCAGCCTTTCAGTCCCCGTGAGAGGGGACACGTGGGGGCAGGAGGAGTGGAGCGAGGGCCGCGGTGTGCTGAGACTAGAGACTCGTCATCTGTGTGATATACTAAGTCAGTAAGGCAGGCACGTTGGTGGTTCTGGGGAAAGGTTTTCTGGGACAAGTTGAAGAAGAGGTGAAGCACTTCTTCTGCTGGGCGGTCAGCATGTCCTTGGCCTGTGATCTCTCCCTGCAACGTTACTAGAATGAAAGGAATTCACCCTGAAAATCGTTTTTTAAAAATGTTACCACTGTCATATTTTTCACCTAGGCCAGACTCCCTGGAGAGGAAATGGGATGTTTTCCCCTGAGTTTCTAGTCAAATCCCCTTGCCCTGACCGGTCGCTCCATGGGGCTGCCCCAGGCCTGTCCATCTTGGTTCTGGGCGCTCCTACTGCCCCTGCGCTGCAGGGGCCCCATAATGCTCTGAGATGGGGCCGCAGGACCCAGGATGCTCACAGGGGGTGCTCAACTGCCCCAGCAACTCCTTTAAACGTCCCTCTGGCCTCTCTCCAGAGCTGCGGTGGCCTGCTCCAGGTCCCCTCTCTGAGGGCTCCTAAGAGCAAGGCCAGTGTTGAAGTGATGCTGGACTCATGTACACTGGGATCTGAGGGGCCGTGTGGGGGACTAGCACGTGCACAGGCCTGGAGCACTCTCCTTGCTTTTAGAACTTGCTATGCGGATAGGTTTTCAGACCAAAAATGGAAGTGACGTAGCCAGTGTGATGTGCCTTTGTGCATAAAATCCCAGTGGGCATGTGGGTGGGGCGGGAGACGAATGAGATCCAGAAGGAGCTCGTCTCCCAGGCGTATAGCCAAGAGCCTCTCCAACTCTGCAGAGGTGGAGGCTTCTGCCCGAGACAGTCCCGGTGGGTGTCTGGGGGTCTTCTCGTTACCTGTGAGGTTAATTAACTCCCTGTGGCGGATTTAGAGGCCTCAGGACCGAGGTGAGACGATGTCTGATCAGGTCGCACCTGTTCGTCCTTCTCTTGTCTGGAATCGCTGGGTCTCTGTCCTCGGGAGAAGCCAGATGTGTGAGTCATGTCGTCTTGTTGCCTTCGAGTCTGAGCAGATCACCTCCAAGCACACACCCGCAAGCCCTCTGTCATAGAGGCTCTATTAATATGCCTTCTGGGTTTTTCTGTGCCCAGTTTTATAGGTTTTTCCAAATAAGGTTCCAACATTCTAGCCCTTTAAGGGAAGGAAACAAAGACAGAGCTTCCTAATCATTTTCAGTAATTATTTTCAATAATATCCTCTGAGAACAGGATATCCTCTTAAATTTTCAGAAAAGAGTTCCAGTTACTTTTCTTTTCTTCTTCCTTTGAAAACATCACCAAATTCCCAGCTGGCCAGTTCGGCGTCGCTGGAAGGGAAGGGCCAGCTGAAGTTCACCTCGGGACGGTGGAGCCCGCATCACAACTGCACCCAGGTGGCCACAGCGAACGACACAGCTGTCCGAGGGTGGGACACGCGGAGCATGAGGTCAGTGAACGGTGCAACCCCTCAGACGCGCCCTGGGTGCCTTCTGCTCTCTCTGTCCCCTCCTCTTCCGCAGGTCAGATGTGTCTGGGGACACCTGGCTTGTCTCGCTTCCTCTCATTTTTATAGAAAATCATAATCTTGTTTTGTTTCTCTGCCCCAGCTTGAGCTGGTGTGTGCTTTGCTGTGGGACCGTCATTCCTCAGGCGGTTGTTTAATGTTCTGTGTAGCCGCCCCTTCAGCGGTGGCAGTTTATAATCATGGTGAAGATCAAGCTTTCGCAGCACCTCACGATGAGATGGGGACCGCCAGTTCTTGGTCTCTGGGGTTAGCGCCCACAAGCTGAGAGCTGCAGTCCTCTGGTTAGGCGGTGGAGTGGTCTGTGCCCATTTCTGTGCCTTCAAGATACACACCTATTGGCTAATCATAGTTTGTCATTTAAGTCATTATATGCAACAGCCAGCAGTTCTAATGGAACAAATAAGAGTGATTTTTCTGTTCCAGGTGTGGTTTTGATAGGCAGAGGAATGATGGTGTGCACTTCTGTTGTCATGGCAACGGGAGCCCGTGCAAGCTTTTTTAAGATACAGTTTATCCCCTCAGCACACCATAATTTATCACTAAGCTGCAAAGACGGATGTCATGAAATAACCGTATTGCCTTCAAGGGTAGGGGCACAACTTTAAATTTAGTTCTGTGGCCCCTCTGAAAACTCTGGGCTAATAAATAATCGCCACTTCTAGTGTGTACGTATGTGCACAAAGGGTTGTGTGGTTTCACAATCAGAAGCTGGAAGCCATGGACTCAGACCATGAAGAGCATCCTGACTGGAGTCCATTTCTCCAGGATGTGAAGAATTTCAGTATCTAAAGACAAGAAACTCGAAGACTGACATCACAGACCCTGTCACAAAGATAACAGATGTGTCTTTGGGGGTGACGTCCTGTGGTCACCTCCTTGTGCCTGGTCATCTCTTTGGGATGATGGGCAACAAAGGGGCGCCATGGCTCCTGTCATTGGCTGTTGCTGCTGCTTCTGCAAACAGCTTTGGTTTTTATTTAGCCAGGGTGTTTTTAATGTTTCTTCTAGAATGTACTATGCTTTTGTATTAAAGCATGCAGTAACCCGCAGTAAATACTCTGTGCGTGTGTGACTGCCTTAGGACTTAGTTCCTTAGGACTTTGACAGATTTTAAATTTTATACGTTTTCCTTTTTCGCTTGGAAACTCTTAAGGTTTGAGGTGTCTTATTTTAGGAAAAAATATTAGGATATTGGAAAGGCGAAGGATATAAAAACTGGTTCAGGATTTATAAGTGGTTTAGGGCTGGAAAATCCAATGCGGGGGAGAAAAATGAAGGGGGCTGAGCTTGTCTGCCTTGGAGAGCAGAGAAACATGAAGGCAACACCCGGTGATGGCCTTCAGACTCGAGAAGAGAGTAAGTGATTGCGGGAGAGAGAAGTTCCACCTGAGGGAGGAGGTGGAAGTGGAGAGGGCAGTGCGGATGGGACATCACGCTGGGGCGGACGGCGGGCCCTGACCCGGTGCAGGCTTCTGTTTTTAGCCACTGTCCAGCCTCACGGATGGCCCACTGCTCTGTTGGGTTTGTGGCATCAGAAGGAGTGGACATGGTGGACGGGCTGACTGAGTTCAGATCCTGCAAGGAGCAGCCCGGAGCCAAGGGGGTTAGGGCTTCAGCTAGCTGTGTGTGTGCATGCACATGTGTGTGTTTGTGCATTTGTGCCCATGTTTGTGTGTGTGTGCGCATGTACCTTAAACAGCCGTGTGGCTGCTTCCAACCCCCCGTCCATGTCTGGTATGTGGATGGCGTGGGTTGTGCTGGGGTGTGGCGAAGTTGCCCCCGTTGTGGGCATCCGAGGTAGGTGAATGGATGAAGGAGCAGCCTGGCCATAATGAGCACCGGCTTCTTAGTTGTTGTTACAGCTTTTCCAGCAGCATTGTGTTCTGCCTACCCCCTGTCCGTTCTTCTTTTCTTTTCTCTTCTCACTGCATCCTTCCAGAAATTTGTTGGGTGTCCAATCCCAAAGTCTGTCTCTGCATCTCCCTGGCATCACCGTCCCTCTGGCTCACTGTCAGTCTTGAGACACCGAGTCACGTTTCTGACAGCCACAAACCAGCGTCACTTGCATGGCCTGCCAAGGATCACAGATGCGCTCTGGGAGAAAGCGCAGCCTGCGTCACCACTGCGAGAGGCGCGGATGGCGCGCCAGGCTCCCTGGTGTCTGCAGCCACTTCTGGCGCCTGAGCCCAGCCTCACTGAGCAGGGGAGCCCCCGGCTGGATGCCAGCGGGGGACAGGTGGTCCACCAGGGCTGGGCGTTATGTGGGGTCTGGGAAATGTGCGAGTCTGCGGAGTCGGCGGCCTATCGTAACCCACTTCCTGCCATGTGTGCTCTTCTCTTTCTCCCTCAGCCAGATATACTGCATAGAGAACGCCCACGGGCAGCTGGTGCGGGACCTCGACTTCAACCCCAACAAGCAGTACTACTTAGCCAGCTGTGGGGACGACTGCAAGGTGAAGTTCTGGGACACCCGGAACGTCACTGAGCCTGTGAAGACCCTGGAGGAGCATTCCCACTGGTAGTGACTTCTCGCCTGCTGCTTTGGGGAAGAGGGGATTATGTAATTTATTTTGCTAATTACTCTTCCATTCGGAAAGGCACAAACCAGCTTAGTTTGTGCTGCTCTGAATCATTCAATCAACCAGTTTTATTTTTCCTAAAGAAACACTAATTCCAAATCTGAATGTTTGTGATTTATAAACGTGAGAAAAGAAGAAAAACATTAGATTCTGTTTTCTCTTGAAATAGCGCTGGTTCAAATATGCAAAAATAAATGTGCACAGATGTTCACGTGACATTGTTTGCAATGCAGGAAGGCTGGAAACTGCCCGAGTGCCCATCAATAGGGGATTGGTTAGGTCAATCCAGTGACATCCATGCAATGGGGATTGTGCTGCTGTGCAAGAGAATGAGGAAGAACCATGTGTACAGATATGGGGAGTGCCCAAGATCAGTCATTCTTCCCAAAATATCTGAATGTTTACTATATACCGGGTACTTTTTGCTAAGTGAAGGACTCAAGTCGCAGAATAGTGTGCATAGTATGAGCCAGTTTTTATTCACATAGAGTGGGTGCTTTTGCATGTGTGCCTGTGTCTGTGTGCATGCTTGTGTGCATGTGTGTGTGCATGCTTGTGTGTCTGTGAGTGTGTGTGTCTATGCTTGTGTGCATGTGTGTGCGTGGTTGTGTGTGTGTGTGCACACAGAGGAACCTTTAGAAGAGTAAGAGCCAGGCTGTGCTCAGGAGTCCTCGCTCAGGCCAAGGGGGCACATCATAGACCTTCTGTGGTCTACGGCTCTGAATTCTTTCCATTCCTTACCAGAAGCGATATTGTTCTGAGTTCAGAAAATTTGAAAAACCCAGAATGCTAGTATACAGTTTGGACGAATTCAGTAAGTTACTGTAATTACTGCAGTCCGAGGAGAAGCACCCACCCTCCCTGCCTCTGCCTGCAGGCTATGTGGGCCCTCTCCACTGCCCGCTGGGCCTGCAGACCTGCTGCATGGCGGGCGACTCTGCTCCCTGAGCTCCCTGGGCGTGTGTGTCAGAGGAAGCCTGGGCCCCGTGACCCAGCCCCGAGATGCCCTCCTGAGCCCATGGCAGCTGTTCTGGGAGGCTGCCTGGGGTTTGGCTTCATGGCACAGGTTAGCCCTAAGCCATGTTTTGCTTCTGGGCAGTTTTTGTTTTCAGAATTTTAGAAAGCTGGTCTGGAATATTGAGCAGTAAGCCTCCTTCTCCCTCTGAGGTCTGTGCTGCCTTTTGGTCTCATCTCTGTTTGTTGGGATTTCAGAGAGGATTTTAGAGAAACAGACAATAAGCCTGCCCATCTGCTGGGAACTACCTCACGTCAGGCTGTGCAATTTGGGGTCAGTTGTCGGTGTGTTAGAATCGTCTCCTTGCCTTCCAGGGTGTGGAGTGTCCGCTACAACCACTCACACGACCAGCTCGTCCTCACCGGCAGCAGTGACAGCAGGGTCATCCTTTCCAACATGGTGTCCATCTCCTCCGAGCCCTTCGGCCATCTGGTGGATGACGACGACCTGAGTGACCAGGAGGAGCGCCGTCCGGAGGAGAAGTAAGAGCACTCACCTTCACGGGTGGCTCTGTGGTCCAGGGCTTCCTTTTCTCACAAACCGTCGATGCATCCGGGTGGCTCATGTCACACGGTGTGTGGTCAGATGGCACCCCCCTGCAGGCACGGAGTCACGGTTCTAGAGCTGATTAGCAGCCAGACATGGGGCGCTGGAGTTGGGTTAGGTTAGCTGACGCCTTCTGGTGTGGTTTCTAAGATCGGTGTCTATTCAATGTCTTTCCATTGCCTTATTGAACAGTGTACATAAGATTTTAAAGACTGTCACTAGTCTTTAAACTTAAACTTGAGTGGTCATGAAAACTAACCTTCACTGATCCTCATAATAGTCCCATGAGAGAGCTCACTATTGGCATCCTTCCTTGCTGTCATGGACTCAAGGTGTGTGGTTCAGAGGTGAGGCCTGCTGGCCCTCGCTGGCCGGTGGTGCACTGGGAACCCAAGCCAGCCCCCTCAGCCCCAGCCCTGTGTCTGCTCACACAGAGTGTGCCAAACTCCAATGCATGTTTCCACGGTCCCACCATCCTGGTTGTATATTTTCCAAAGTCTCTTTCCTGTGCACAGTGTTCCGATCCTAATTGCATCCACTCAAGGGCTTGCTCTTCAAATCAGGGCTTGCATCCCTGAGACACATAGGGGTCCCAGGGATTCGGGCCTCAGGCAGGTCACACTCTTGGTTAGTGCAGAGCAGGGCAACCTATCCCTCGTTGGGGCTCCTGGCTGTGAGCCAAGCGCGGCCGTGGCTGCCCCAGGTGAGAGAAAGAAGTGGAGAGGGCCCGGGGTCTTTTTGTTGGCCCTGTGGGTATCGGAAGGAGATGCCGCTGGCTTCTGGAGTGGATTCCTTTTCGTGTGTGGCAGCTGCCTCCTCCGTTGTGAGTGAGCATGGCTCAGACGCCACCACGGAGTCACGTCTCCCGGATTCCAGAGGAGCAGCTTCTGGAGCAAACGCAGTCAAGTGGAGCATTTGAGCCCTGAGTACAGCAGGAGTTTGTCCTTCTGAGGTTCTGTCCACCGTTCTGTCTGAATCCTTCCTCTGCCACCTGAGCGTAGCCCAGAATCACTTCATGAGAAGATATCTGTGTTTGGAGCCCCCTCCACAGTTGCAGTCTGCCAATTTGTGTCTTTTGACTCAACTGCCTTTCTGTTCCAACACCTAGAAACACATATTCAGACAGAATTGCAGTGGGTCAGTCCAGCGGTCTCCCGTCGCGCAGCTGGCTTTGGTGTTCTTTATTGTCCTCTGCTCAGAGCCAGGCGGAGTCCGTGTCCCGTCCCTGTTGGGTGGAGGCTGGTTGCCCCTCAGTGGCACCTGTGTGATTCACGGGCGCTGCCCCACGCAGGCGGTGCAGAGAAGCATGTGAAGAAGGAGGGAGCTTGTGGCCGGCGGATGTGCCAGGTGCCATGACACCAACACCTGGTGTCCCCGGATTTCTTGCAGGCCTGCTCCTGTGGCTTGTCCACAGGTCTCACTGAGTTCAGGAGACCAGAACTGAGAGGATTTTATGTGGTGTTGGTAGCAAAGCCCTAGCTGACGCTGATGGCCCCTCCCAGGGTGATGCATTTTGGGGTCGGGTGGAGCACAGAGCTGACTACAGGGCAGGAGTGGATGGTGGGCAGGGCTCAGGGAGAAGCCGTGTCTCCCTCCAGAGAATCCAAGGGCATGGAGGGCTCCATGTGCTCCCAGAGTAGACACTGTCTGTGAGATGGGAAGGAAAGGGCCCGCGGAGCCCAGGCCAGGTGTAGAGTGGCCCCTGCCCCTGGGCAGTTTGGGTGTCAGGCCCCGGAACTGAGAGCCTGTCATGTCCCGTCAGCAGGCAGGCAAGGCCTGCAATGCTTGTGTTCACAGGCAGGTGTCATGCCAGCTCTGTACTGCCTGGCCCTGAGCGGGCTCCCCACGCCCGGCCCCTGCTCCTCCACGTGCTGAGGGGCTGCACAGGCCAGTCCCCAAGCTCCCTTCCGCTCAGACGTCACAGGGGCTTCTCCTCATTCTTTACTCAGCCCTGTGAACGTCACTGCCCCATGAAGCAAAGAGGTGCCTCGTAGATCTCCCCAAGTACCCACTGCTCCAAAGCCAGAGAAGACAGGTGGAACATGGATTTCCATCAGCCACTTGCGAACACCGCTCTTCATGGCTGTGGGGGGTTTATGTGCTCTTGCAGAGTGCACCATCAGCCCAACATGGGCCACTGGGGTTCTTCCCGCCCTGCGGATGCGGACGCCGAGGCTCGTGCCGCTGGCCGTGCAGGCCGCCCTGCCTCACTCGCGTGGGTCTCTGGTGCCTTGCAGGAGTCAGGAGCCCCCGCAGGACAGCGTCATCGCGACCTACGAGGAGCATGAGGACAGCGTGTATGCCGTGGACTGGTCCTCGGCCGACCCCTGGCTCTTCGCCTCCCTGAGTTACGATGGGAGGCTGGTCATCAACAGGGTGCCCAGGGCTCTGAAGTATCACATACTGCTCTGACCCGCCCGGTTCATCCTCAGGCGGGGCTCGGGGACAGGCCACTGTTTGGAGGCAGGCGGTTTGCCAGCTGGCTCCCTCTCCGGGAGAACCAGCATTGCCGTCCTCTAGCACCAGTGTCTATGAGTGATGGTGGAGCTCCTGCCGACTGCACACCGGACACCTTCGTTGTCTCCCCCGGCTCCACGTGGAAGCATCGTCCTCCACACCGTGCTGGGGCTGTGGCCCTGTTGCTACGTGACTTGGTGCCTGCCTAGTCGCTGCTTACTTTCTCTTCTCTCCTTTCAGGATGTTGTGAGTTTCACTTCAAAAATAAAATCTGTTTCCATAAATTAACTTACCTTTCTCTTGAGATTAAACATGAAATAAACGAGTAAGACACTGCTGCCCGGGCTCCTGGCTTGTTCTTCCAGGAACTCTGCCCCTGTACGGCCTCGTCACCTGGTGTCTGTTCACTTTCTCTATCCTGGCCCAGAAGAGGGGCCGAGGGGCCATCCCTGCCGGCTCCACTCGCGCACAGCTCACAGGAGCCAGGCTGCGTCCTGGGTTGTGTTCTGCGACTGTGGTGTCTGGGCCGGCGAGATGGGGAGCCCTGGCCATGTTCATGACCAGGTGTCTCTGTCAGCCTCGGGCTGTCCTCGTGCGCTGATTGTGCTGGCTCCCACTCCTGTCATGCCAATGGCATGGGAGGTGTGGCTCCTTGTCACCCAAAGTCACGCTTGTGCTCCTGGCTCACCCAGCACTCTTCCTCACTGAAACCGTGCACTGTGGTCTCATCCCACTCTTGGTGATCCTAAAGCACTGGTCACTCGGCTCTTGCCTGTCCCACCTCCTGAGGATCTGCAGGTCTGTTCTGGATGACTGCAGGCGGTGAACACTGGGCTCTGATGCCCTGTGGCCTCCAGCCAGCCAGATCCCCTCGGGGATGCGGCAGGCCGCAGGCCGGACCACAGCCACTGCGCCTCCTTCCATTGGTGGCCCTATGCCCAGCGGAGAGAGGGCGCGCCATCTTCCGACCCCGCAGTGGGTGGCTTCCCAGGAACCATGTCCTCAGAAGGAGGAAGATGCACCGAGGCCACCTCGCCAGGACAGAGAGGACAAGTGAGAGCAATGAGCAGGCCCCTGTGAGGTGCTCTGGCCCTGGGGCAGGAGCCATGGCCAGCCCCCACCATTTTTCTGGCTTTTTTTTTTTTTTTTTCAGTTTATAGACTTAAAAGTCTATTAATTAAAAATTTAAAACATTTAAGGCAGTTGGTTCACGGAAAAATTGAGCAAAGTACAGGCGGTTCCCATATGCTCCCTTCCCCTAATAATTTTACCATTATGAACATCTCCGTTAGAGTGTTACAGCTCATCACAGCTGATGAGCCGATACTGATACATTATTATTACCTAAAGTCCATCGTTTACATTGGGGTTCACTCTTGGTGTTGTATGTCCTGTGGGTTTGGACAAATGTATAATGACATGTATCCCCCATTTCAGTGTCACAGAGTATTGTCACTGCCCTAAAATTCCTCTGTGCTCTGCCTGTCCGCCCCTCCCTCCCCCAAGCCCTGACAACCTCTGATCTTTTCACTCTCTCCATAGTTTTTCCTTTTCCAGGATGTCGTGTAGTTGGAATCATACAGTATGTGGCCTTTTTATATGGGCTGCTTTCACTTAGTAATAAGCGTTAAATTTCCCTTATGTCTTTTCATGGGTCAATAGGTCATTTCTTTTTAGTGCTGAATAATATTCCCTTGTCTGGATGCACCACCGTTTATTAATGCATTCTCCTCCTGAAGGCCATCTTGCTTCCAGGTTTTGGCGATGATGAATAAAGCTGCTGTGAACATCCGTATGGAGGTGTTCGTGTGGACACAAGTTTTCAGCTCCTTTGGGCAAATGCCCAGTTTCCTTTGCTCCGTGTTGTTGGGCACCCAGCAGATCCATTACTGCACAGATGAGTGAATGCATCATTCTGATTCTTCCCATCCTTCACCCACACCCAAGGGAGCCCCAACTCCTTCCAGCCCCAAAGCACCCTGCCATCTCCCACTGCCCCCATCTCCGGCCCCTCTGCTCTATCCCCCTCCAACCATCTTCTCTCCTGCTCAGAGCAATCTTGCTGAAATGCAGATCTGACCTTGCAACTCCCCCCCTCCCCTAAACACTGCAGCTTATCAAACCCTTTATCTGAGGCGGGCGCTGGGGCAGGTATGGGGCGGGCACGAGCTGGTACTGGGGTGGTTCTGGGGCGGGGGCAGGGTTGTCTCTGACCTTCTCAGAAGAGGACAAGACTCTTCCACCCGAGGGGGCTCCAGAGGGGCTCGTGGGGCTGGGGTGTCAGCATCAGCAATGCTGCGGTTGAGCCGTGGTTCTCTGCACCTTGGGGTCCTCATGCTGGGTTGAAGGGGCCTGGGCCAAGTTGGGGGCGCAAGTGCCCTCTCTGTGAGGTGGGTAGGACTTGGAACCCATTTCTCTAGCATCACTGTGCTCTCTGCCCAGCTAATGAGTCTCCCAGCTGGGCCCAGAGAGCAGCCCCCAGCCAGGATGCCCAGGGTAAGGAGCCACCGCCCTCTGGCTGGCTCGGGCCATGGTTAGCCTCCCAGGAAAGGGTCTGTGTGGGAGACGGCCATGGGCTGGGAGCCACACTCCTTAATGCAGAGGTACCCACAGCTCCAGGGAGGTCTTGCTCCGAGGCATACTTGGCCCCTCGAGGGCAGTTTCCTTCTTTTGTTGTTTTTAAGAAGCAATGAGAAACAGGCTATTTATCATCATCTCCCAATAACAGAATAACAGAACTCAACCCTAAAGTAAAGCACTCATAAGAGCTTTTCCTGCTCAGCAGCTGGTTTATTTTAAACTGTCGAAGTTGATGGCCCAATCCGCTTTTTGATGTAGCTATGATGGTTTTAGGAGATTTAGACATGATTTTTTTATAGCGTGAAAAAGAAAAATAGAACTGAATATATGATAATGATGAATCTTTCGACTTTTGTGTCTAAAATTGCTTCTAGGCATGAGTTATTGCATAATAATTCATGCCTGTTGTGTCTTACTGCTTAATAAGCGTGTGGAAACCCGTTATGTCGGAATTGCCTCAATATTGTCATTTGGTACTGTTTGACTGTGCTTGGGCACTGGCTGAGGGGAGGGCTGGGCCCAAGTGATGGAGCCCTCCAGGTGCCCACCAGAGGGGCCGGGCAGGGCCCACAGCCCCAGACCAGAAAACACAGCTGTGTGGGCATAAGGCCCACCCCAGAGGCAGGGATTCCGTGTTGGCTGTAGCTCCTGGCTCCTCTCCCCTCGGGAATCTCAGCCTCCATGGGCATTTATCTGTCAGACTCGGTCGAAGCCGACATCATTTCCCAGGTGGAAGCAGCCACCCTCCTTGCCTGGTGTCGACCGATGTCACCTTGGCTTGTGGTCCGGCTCAGGACAGGCCACCCGCCCGGCCCGCATGGATCCCTCCCCACTCGGCGTTTCTCGTCTTCCCACACTGGACGCAGCCCCTTTCCCCGGCCATCCCGGGTGCTCTGTTCTGGAATCCATCCCTCTTTCCTTATCATGCCTTGGCACACGTGCCTTGTCTTCTGACGCGGCCCTGAGCTCCATTGGAACAGAGACTCTTGATCTCAGCCCATGATTTGCTGTAAATGCCCGGGTCTGGACTCACGGCCACGTCTCTACTGGGAACGGGGGTGCCCGGAAAGTGCAGATTAACGTCCTGCAGTGTGGGCACTCATACTGGTTCCTGACTCACGAGGGATGTTCTCCAAGCCAGCGAGGCAGGGATGCACCGGTGGTTTTTCTGCCAACGGCAGCCGCCAGGCCGGGAGCAGTGCCCATGTGGACACAGGGATGGAGTCATTGTTCCTGATGCTGAGCAGACCAGCCGTGGGCCAGGAACATGTGGGCTCCCTGGTTCCTGAAGTACCCAGGAAGGAAAAGAGGCTCCGAGAGGCCAAGGAGCTCATGGCCAGGATGTGGCCACGTCGCCATTGTGCAGTCATGAAATAGTGGTGTTCCCGGTCCTCTGTCCCTTGGTCACTTTCTGGCTAGATGACATGGATCAAGTCCCTTCTCTCTCTGGGCCTTTGTGTACAACACAGGGAAGCTGACCTATGACCTCAAGGCTCTTCCAGCTCCGACTCCTGAGCCCATGGCCAGGAGCTCACGGCTGGATGCTCCTGGGCCTGTCCCCCAGAGCGCTCAGAGTTAGTGGCGTGCAGGGCAGGGTGTTGCCAGCTGCCCCTCTGGCTGCCCTCTCCAAGCTCTGACAGTGACCTGGGGCAGAGCCAAGGGTTTCCCTGGCTCCCTCTGGCAGCCCCTGGATTGCTCCTGGGTGAGCGGTGACTCTGCACAGACTTCCTGGAGGACCCTCCCGAAGCCGGGGTGGCTGTCTCACTGCCCCCTTGAACTGATGCAGTGGAGAGGGCTTGAGTTGGGTTTGTTTTTAACCAGCGGCTCGTGTGCATGTGTTTATATGGGGGAGAAACTCTGCAGTTGGCCATGGGGGAAAATTCGTTTTGTTTAATTTGTAATCAGACAGACTGTGCCAACTGCAGAGCAGCACCCGACAAATTCAGGTGCTGAGGATGGGCACGTCGCCTAGGTCCCTAACGCTGCTTATCAACAAAGCACAGGCCCAGGCCCACCTGCCCCTCCAGGGCTGGCGGTGCCCTCCCTCCCTCAGCTTGCCCGAATTGAGCCAGACTCCAGTGATGACCCTACGGCCTGCTCCACCCGGCCAGCTCCTGCTTCCCCACCCTTGGGCTCGTCGTACATGCCTGGAGGATGCTGTTGTCTTTAATCCTCACCTTTTTTTTTTCAGCATCATTTAGTGCCTGGAATGGGGTTTATGGTTTTGTAGCCAGAGAGCCTGGGTTCGAGTCATGATAGGCCCCTTTCCTGACCGGGAGACTTGGGGCATCTCCCTATTGCTCTGGGTGATCGTTCCCTCATGTGTGAAGAGATAACAACGCCCTCGCCCCAAAGGTGCGAGTTAAACTGCGTGACGTACACGAGGTGCCCAGCAGAAGCAGACGTTCATAAATGGCTAATTCCCTTCCTGTTTCCAAAAGCACTCGTGTGCTCGCTCCTCTCTGGCTGACGGAGGCCTCCTCACCTGCCTGACTAGATCATCAGACTTGGCTCCCCGCTGGCAGGTGTCCTGTGCAGGGCACTTCCGAGTGCACACTGAAAGCAAGGCAGACCAGCTGGCCAGGCGGATGAGTTCCCTCAAGGGTCTGCCCCAGCCTCTTCGGGACGATCCCCACGGAACTGGGACAAGCTCTGCAACATGGATTAACTGGCGTGGCATCACTCAGAGCTGTGCCCTGCAGCCTCCCTGGCAAGCTAGCGTTTTATCTCTGCAGTGTGTCCCGCTGGCAAGCAGGGTGACGGAGTGACATTCTGGCTGGGTGGGAGTTAGCCCCGGGTATTATCATGAGCTCAGCAGCTGGCTGTGAGGGTCAGTGCTCTCTGTTGGCCTGGAGAATCTAGCCCATCCTCTGTGGACTCCTGAGAGGTCCCCCAGAAACCCATGTGGAAGATCTGGTGACGTGAGGGTGACAGGAGGCCCAGATACCGTGGAGAGAAGGGACAAGCTTGGACTCCCTCTGTGCAAGTTGCCTCGGGAGGCAACGAGGCATCCTGGCCCACCCACCTCACCCAGCTCACCTGGCACTGCCCACCTGGCCTGCCCACCTAGCCTTGCCCACTTTCCCTACCCACCTGGCCCACCCACCTGGCCCTGCTCACCTGGCCTTGCCCACTTGGCCTAGCCCACCTGGCCCTGCTCACCTGGCAGGGCCCACCCGGCCTGCCCAACTAGCCTTGCTCACTTGACCTACCCACCTGGCCCATTTCACCTGGCCCTGCCCACCTGGCTGGCCCCCTGGCCAGCTCCCCCAGCAGGGAGGCGCAGAGCAGAAGGCTTGAACTCTGTGACATGGCTTTCACCTGGTTCTGCCCCAGGACCTTGACAGTCACTGAGCTTCTCTGGGCCATAGTCTTCTCCTCTGTGAAGTGGTTGCATGAAGTTAAATGATGTTTCTCAAGTGCCTGAGGCTGTTAAGTGGCAGAGAATGGTGACTTCCACAGCTGCTGGCTGTGAGACCTGTGAGGGAAAGATCTGGATTATTGCTGGTCTGTGGGGATCCATCTGTCACTTCCCAATGTGTCCTGACGAGGCTGCCGCTGTGGGCCGCAGGAGGATCTCTCGCACACCTGAAATCTGGGAGAGCTGGACTGTATGCCGTGTGGAAGTCATGCCAATATATGGAACTTTGGGTCAGGAGGGCCCAGACATGACGTGGGGCTGCCAGACGAGGAAAAGCCCCAGCACAATTGTGAACCGGCCAGCCACACATGAGCAGCTGCTGCATTAGCACCCTGGGCAGGCGGACAAACCTACAGAAAACGAGGAGCAGCCGGCTTCCCCAGACGCCTGCTGGTGGACCTCGGGGCTGAGGCCCGAGGCGCTTGGTTCCAAGCAGGGAGGGCATCTTGTTCCGTGTCCTTGAGGATACCAAACGTGTCCATCTAGATGATTTTCATCCTTGAGGGCTCCTCAGAGGAACCTCTTGCTTACTGAGAGGTATTCAGACATGTCAGACTGACTTCAAGTGATCAGAGTAGCTGCCGCTTCCTTGCCCCTGGTCTCAGCCAGGGAGGGGACGTCGCGCTGGGCATGCTGCATACCTCGTCTCGTGAAAGCTTCTGGCAGCTCGTAAGCCGAGACCACTCTTCTCATTTTGTAGTTGAGGAAGTGGGGGCTGGACCCCGAGAAGCTGTTGGATTTGGCAGTCCCACGGTGGGAAAGGAATCCCACCTGGCTGGCCGAACACCACCCCTCCCCTTTGCCCTGCGTACCTTGTTTCCTAACTGCCCAGTTGTTTTAACACCTCCCCCGATACGAGCGTGAACATGCACACGTTCATGCTTGGGGCTTGGTTCTCCCCCTAACCTGAGCACTCTTCTCTGTGGCCTCGCGTCCGGAACAAAGGAAGGACTGGAACCCAAGACCTGGGAGAGGAAGCTCAGAACGGGGAGACAGTGCCCTCTCATTTCGCGGGCTGCTTGGGAAGTGGAGATGAATTTATTTTTTGAAATTTAAGACACCAGAAAATACTAATGTCTAAAGTTAAAGGGAAGCAGATTTTAGTTTGATAAGAAAAATAACACTTTGGTCCTGAGAATCATGCTTAGAAAAACGTGCCCTGTGATGTGTGCATATGTGGACAAGGCTGTGGGGCTCTGAGCCGGCCGGGTTCCTCGGGGTTCCTGTGTGGGGCGACAACTGACATCTCTGTGACTCTACAGCCAGCACGGTGGGTAGAAGTGGCTGGTTTCCTCCTGACTTACTGGTGCATTCTCTATAAATTTTCTCTGCACTGACCCATCTGTGGGGCTGGCTCCTCCATCCCTTTTCTCCTGGAAAGGACCTTCTGTAACCAGGACACACAGGCTGAGTCATGGCCACAAGCTGGCAGGCACCTAGGAACTCAAGGGGCCCAGCCCCCTTGTCACACTGGGAGGGGACATGAGTGGCACAGACCGCACAGCTAACTAGCTCAGAGTCGGGCGGTGTTGGAGCCCGGGGCCCTGCTCCTGCACCAGGAAGACGAAAGGCATTGGTGCTGCCTCCCTCGTGTGCGTTTGTGCAGATGGTGCAGAGCAATGCACGTGGTTGTGCCTGAGTTCAGTTTGGATTCAGACTTCTACTTCATTCTTAATATGTTAAGTTTATAGCAACTATCTCATTTCTTGCCTGATATTCAGAGGTTTGAGACCAAAACAGGAAGAGAGGACAAGTTGATTTATGTTAACCTTTGTTGTGTTAAACCTCTTTATACCGAGGCATGACGGGTAAAACCATACATTCTAAGGTACACGACCCCGTGAGTTTGGGAGTGAGTGTTCACCCGTGAAACCATCACCACCAGAAAGGCCACAGACACGTCCAGTCCTCCCAGGCTTTCCTCTCACCCCTTTATTATTATTATTAGTGTGTGTGTGTGTGTGTGTGTGTTAAGAGCATTTAACCTGAGACCTGCCGTCTTAGCAGAATAAGCGTCCAATACAGTGTTGTTAGCCACAGGCCCTGAACCGAACTGCAGATCCCCAGAACTTGTTCATCCTGCATCACTCAAACTTTGTGCCCTTGACCAACCTCTCCCATTCCCCCTCCCCCAGCTGCTGGCAACCGCCTTTCTACTCCCTGTTGCTATGAGTTTGACTATTTTAGATTCCACATATGAGTGAGATCATACAGCATTTGTCTTTCTGTGTCTGGCTTATTTCACTTAGCCTAATGTCCTCCGGTGCATCCATGTTGTCACAAACAACAGGATTATCTTCTTTTTTTAAGGCTGAATAATAGTTCATCATATGTACGTACCACGTTTTCTTTATCCGTTTGTTGGTGAACGGCATTAGGTTATTTCTGTGTCTTGGCTGTTGTGAATGAGGCTGCAGTGAACACGGGGGTGCAGATTCCTATTTGAGCTCCTGATTTCAGGTCTTTTGGATAAATACCCAGAGGTAGGATTGCTGGATCATATGGTAGTTCTATTTTTAATGTTTTGAGCAATCTCCATGATGCTTTCTGTATTGGCTGTATCAACTTACATTCCCACCAACAGTGTAGAAGGGTTCTCTTTTCTCCACATCCTGCCGACACACGTTGTTTCTCGTCTTTGTGATAATGGCCATCGTAACAAGTGGGAGTTGATATCTCATTATGGTTTTGAGTTGCATTAGTGACACTGGACAGCTTTTCATATGCCCGCCGGCCATTTGTATGTCTCCTCTGAAGAAATGTCTATTTAGGTACTTGAGTGATTTTTTAATCAGGTTATCTGGCTTTTCTTTTTGCTGTTGAGTTGTGTGAGTTCCTTATATATTTTAGATATTAACCCATTAGACATATGGTTTGCACATATTTCCTCCCATTCTGTAGGTTGCCTTTTCATTTTGTGGATTGCTTTCTTTGCTGAAAGAAGCTTTTTAGTGTGATATAGTCCCACTTGTTTATCTTTGCTTTTGTTGTCTTTTTTGTGCTTTTGGGGTCATATCCAAAGAATCATTGTCTAGATCAGTATCAAGGAGTTTTCCTCACATCTCCTTCCAGGGGTTTTACAGTTTCAGGTTTTAAGTTTATATCTTTAGTCCATTTCGAGTTAACTATTGTGAGCGGTGTAAGCTGAGCCCAGTTTCACTCTTCTGGATGTGGTTGTCCAGTTTTCTCAACACAGTTTATTGAAGAAACTATCTTTTCCACATTGTGTATTTTTGGTGGCCTTGTCGAAGATTAGTTAATGATATACATGTGGGTTTATTTCTGTCCCACTGGTCTATGAGTCTGTTTTTTACGCCAGTACTATACTGTTTTGATTACTATAGCTTTGTAATACAATTTGAAATGAGGGAGTATGATGCCTCCAGCTTTGTCCTTGCTCAAGTTTGCTTTGGTTATTCAGGGTCTTTTATGGTTCCACTTGAATTTTAGGATTATTTTTGCTATTTTTTTGTGAAAAATGACGCTGGAATTTTTCTAGGGATTTCCTTGAATCTGTAGATCACTTTGGGTAGTATGGACACTTTAAATATTAACTCCTCCAATGTGTGAATGAGATTTCTTTCCATTATTGGTGTCTTCTCCAATCTCTTTCATCAGTGTTTTATAGTTTTTAGTGCACTAATCGCTCACCTCCTTACTTAAATTTATTTCTAAGTATTTTATTCTTTTGGATGCTGTTGTAAATGAGATTGCTTTATTTGTTTCTTTTTCAGATAGTTTGCTTTTAGTGTGTAGAAACGCAATTGATTTTTGTATGTTGATTTTGTATCCTGCAGCTTCACTGAATTTGTTTGTTAGTTCTAACAGGTTTTCGTTGGAGTCTTTAGTCTGTTCTACATAAAGTATCATGTCATCTGTGAATAGTGACAGGTTTACTTCTTCCTTTCCAAATCTAATGCCTTTTATTTATTTTTTTCAATTATTTTATTGAGGTCATAATGATTTATAACATTGTGTGATTTCAGGAGTACGTTATTATTTATTAGTATCTGTATAGACAGCATCATGCTCACCACTAATTTTTATCCGTCGCCATACATATGTGCCCCTTTACCCCTTTCGCCCATCACCCAACCCTTTCCCAACTGGTAACCACTAATCTGTTCTCTTAATCCAGGTGTTTGTTTTTCTTCCACATATGAGTGAAATCGTGCGATGTTTGTCTTTTTCTGTCTGGCTTATTACACTTAACATAATACCCTCAAGCTCCATCCATGTTGTTGCAAATGGGATGATTTTGTCTTTTTTTATGGATGAGTGGTATTCCATTGTATATATGTGTGTATATATATATATATATATATATATATATATACACCACATCTTCTTTATCTGTTTATCAGTTGATGGGCACTTGGGCTGTTTCCATCTTGGCTGTTGTGAATAATGCTACAATGAACATAGGGGTGCATAAATCTCTTTGAATTGTTGATTTCATGTTCTTTGGATAAAGACCCAGTAGTGGGGTAGCTGGATCATACTATATTTCTATTTTAAATTTTTTGAAAAGTCTCCATACTGGTTTTCATAGTGGCTGCACCAGTTTGCATTCCCACCAGCAGTGTATGAGGGTTACCTTTTCTCCATGTCCTCTCTAACACTTGTTATTTCTTGTCTTTTTAATAATGGCCATACTGACAGGTGTGAGCTGATATGTCATTGTATTTTTGATTTGCACTTCCCTAATAATTAGTGATGTTGAACATATTTTCATGTGCCTGTTAGCCATCTGTAAATCATCTTTGGAAAAATGTCTGTTCATATCCTCTGCCCATTTTTTGATTGGGTGGTTTGTTTTTTGTTGTTGAGTTGTATGAGTTCTTTATATGTTTTGGAAATTAACCTCTTGTTGGATATATGACTTGCAAATATTTTCTCCAAGTTGGTGGGTTGTCTTTTTGTTTTGATGGTAGTTTCCTTTGCTGTGCAGAAACTCTTTAGTCTGATGTAGTCCTGTTTGTATATTTTTTTGTCGTTTCCCTTTCCTAGGTAGATATGATATTCAAACAGATACTGCTAAGACCAATGTCAAAGAGTGTACTGCCTACATTTTCTTCTAGAAGTTTTACAGTTTCAGGTATTAGATTCAAGTCTTTAATCCATTTTGAGTTAATTTTCATGTATGGTAAAGGTCTACCATTTTTGTGTAAGATTATGGTGTAAGATAATCCATTCTTTTGCATGTCGCTGTCCAATTTTCTCAGCACTATTTGTTGAAGAGACTTTCCTTTCTCCCGTGTATGTTCTTGGCACTCTTGTTGAAAATTAGTTGTCCGTAGATGTGCTGGCTTATTTCTGGGCTCTCGATTCTGTTCCATTGATCTGTGTATCTGTTTTTGTGCCAGTATCATGCTGTTTTGATTACTATAGCATTGTAGTATATTTTGAAGTCAGGGATGGTAATACCTCCAGCTTTGTTCTTTTTCTCAGGATTGCTTTAGCTATTTGAGGTCTTCTGTTGTTCCATATAAATTTTAGGATTCTCTGTTCTGTTTCCATGAAGAATGGCATTGGGATTCTGATTGAGATTGCATTGAATCTGTAGATTGCTTTAGGAAGTATGAACATTTTAACTATTTTTGTTCTTCTAATCCATGTGCATGGAATATCTTTCTATTTCTTTATGTCGTCTTCAATTTCTTTCAATAATGTTTTATAGTTTCCAGTGTATAGGTCTTTCAGTTCCTTGGTTAAATTTATTCCTAGATATTTTATTCTTTTTGTTGTGATTGTAAATGGCATTGTATAGAAATGCCACTGATTTTTGTAAGTTGATTTTATACCCTGCAACTTTCTGTAGTAGTTGATTGTTTCTAATAGTTTTCTGGTGGATTCTTTAGGGTTTTCTATGTAGAGGATCATGTTGTCCACAAACAGCAAGAATTTCACTTGTTCCTTTCCAATTTGGATTCCTTTTATTTCTTTTTCCTGCTTAATTGCTCTGACAGAAACCTCCAGTACTATGTTGAATAGTCGTATTGAGAGTGGGCACCCTTGTCTTGTTCTTGTTCTCAGTGGGATGGCTTTCAGTTTTTCCCTGTTGAGTATGATGTTGGGTGTGGGTTTGTCATATATGGCCTTTATAACACTGAGATACTTTCCTTCTATACCAATTTTATTGAGAGTTTTTATCATAAATGGGTGCTGGATCCTTGATCATTTCTTGTAAGGGAGATCTAGTGTGATGAACTCCCTCAGCTTTTGTTTATCTGGGAACGCTTTTATTTCTCCATCGTATCTGAAGGATGGTTTCACTGGATAGAGTATTCTTAGCTGGAAGTTCTTGTCTTTCAGTATATTGAATGTATCATTCCATTCTCTCCCTGCCTGCAAGGTTTCTGCTGAGAAATATGATGAAAGCCCGATTTGGGTTCCTTTGTAGATTATTCTCTTCTGCCTTAATGCCTCTAATATTTTTTCTTTTTCATTGACTTTTGCCAGTTTTAATATTATATGCCTTGGAGAAAGTCTTTTTGCATTCGTGTAATTGGGAGTTCTATTGACTTCATGTACTTGTAAGTCTGGTTCCTTATCCAGGTTTGGGAAGTTCTCAGCTATTATTTCTTTGAACAAGCTCTCTGCTCCTTTCTCCCTCTCTTCTCCCTCTGGAATACCTATAATCCTTATGTTGCATTTCCTAATTGAGTTGGCTATTTCTAAAGAATCACTCCCCCGCCTCCTCTTACAGTCCTGTGCCAGCTGCTGTGTGAGGACCCGCAACCTGGATCACTTCTGCTGGGGAGGGGGATGGGATCCACTCATCTCCTCCCACTGCTTCCCAGGGATCCAGTACCCCCACCTTCAGATGTATCAGATGCATGGATCTCTCAGACATCCTATTGTACTTTGTCGGGATTCTCTGTTGGTTAGTGAATGTCCAGTTGGGTGTAACTTGTGGGGGAGAGACTAAGGGAATGGCTCACTCTGCCATGACACTGATGTCACTCTTGAATGTCTTTTATTTCTTTTTCTTGCCTAATTGCTGTGGCTAGGATTTCCAATACCGTGTTGAATAGGCATGGTGAGAGTGGACATCCTTGTCTTGCCTCCTGATCTTAGGGAAATACTTTCAGCTTTTCACCATTGAGTGTAATGTTAGCTGTGGGCTTGTCATATATGGCCTTTTTATGTTGAAGTATGTTCTGTACCTAATTTGTTGAGAGTTTTATCATGAAAGTTGTTGAATTTTGTCAAATGCTTTTTCTGCATCTATTGAGATGATCCTATGATTTTTATCTTTTATTCTGTTAATGTGGTGTATCATTTATTGATTTGCAGGGATAAATCCCACTTGATCACAATGAAAGATCTCTTTAATGTGCTGCTGAATTCAGTTTGCTTGTATTTTATTGAGAATTTTTGCATCTATATGCATCAGGGATATCAGCCTGTAGTTTTATCTCATAGCGTCCTCATCTGACTTTGGTATCAGCATGATGCTGGCCTCATTAGACGAGTTTGGGAGTGTTCTCTCCTTTTCAATTTTTTGGAAGAACTTGAGAAAGATTGGTGTTAATTCTTCTTTGAATGTTTGGTAGAATTAACCAGTGAGGTCATCTGGTCCTGGAGTTTTCTTTGTTGGGAAGTTTTTGATTACTGATTCAATCTCCTTACTAGAAATTGGTCTGTTCAGATTTTCTATTTCTTCATTCTTGGCAGCTTGTATGTTTCTAGGAATTTATCTGTTTCTTCTAGGTTGTCTAATTTGTTGGCATAATTGTTCACAATAGTCTCTCACAATCCTTTGTATTTTGTGGTGTCAGTTGTAATGCCCCTCTTTCATTTCTGATTTTATTTATTTGAGTTTTCTCTCTTCTTTTCTTGGTTAGTCTAGCTAAAGGTTTGTCAATTTTGTTTATTTTTTCAAGAACCAACTCTTCGTTTCATTGATGTTTTCTGTTCTTTTTCTGGTTTCTATTTCATTTATTTCTGCTCTGCTCTATTATTTCCTTCCTTCTGCTAACTTTGAGCTTAGTCTGTTCTTTTCCAGAAAGTTAGGTCCCGTGTGTGAGATCTTTCTTTTTTCTCAATGCAGATGTTTTCTGTTCCAACAGAATTCTCTGTACCCAGCACAGTGGTTGGGCCATAGCCCTCTAATGGCTGTTGTTATTAAGTAAATAAATATATGGACTTCATCCCCAAAATCATCTGTGTCTTATACAAAACTGTAAGAAATTTTAAGAGGATATTGTTAAACAATAGAATGACAACAATGAGGTTTATTCTTAAAGCTTGATCTATTGGGGGTCTTCCTGGCAGAGTGGTATCTGATCTACCACACGGGGTCGTGGTGAAGTAGTATCTGAGGTCAGTCCTCCAGCAAACACATGCTGGGCTTCAGGTGCTGTGCTAAGCACCAGGACATAAAGCAGTGAAACGTTGTCCTTCCCCCGAAGAGCACAGAGTTAGTCTGCTCACTTCAGACAATGGAGGAGGGATGTCAGTGAAGGGCGTTCACATCCAGCGACCCCATTTCCCGGCAGCGATGGTCCTCATGGAGACCCTGGGAGAGGACACGGGAGAGTGCAGCCCCAGGGCTCTGCTCTTCCTTCCAGCTGCCGTGGGTCCACCTGCAGCAAAGGCAGTTCCCTGCAGCTTCCGGAAGATTCCAGGGCTGGCGCCTGCAGCTCTCATGCCCTGGATGACTGAGATCACCTCAACTGCCATCAAAACCCTGAGGGGATGGAGGATCTGAGAGTCATTATGCTCTGAAGGCCGTGCAGACCCCACCCCCAGGAGACAGTGGGGCCTGACGGGGATGGAGCCTCTCGGGCGTCTGCAGCGCAGAGCACTCTGTCTTCATGACAGTCAGGCCGAGTCCATCATCCTGCTGAGGGGATAAATCCTGGGACCCTCATGCATCCTTGTTCAAAAACTGCAAAGTGTGCTCCTTTTGAAATATTCAAGATGTTGGGTGTGATTAAACTGAAGAAAGATTAAGGTGAGTTACTGCTGTTTTTAAACTTTAGCTTGTTGGGGTGGTCTTGTTAAGGGAAGGGACTGGAAGTGCTTGAAAATCCCGTAGGGCAAAGAGTATGCTGGGGATCAAGAAGTGATGTATTGCGATCAAGGGTGGGATCTGTTACAGGACACCATGAGGCAGGCATCCTGTCGAGGTGTGGACAGGAGCCTAGCCAATCAAATTACCTCCTAAAGACGCATCCTGAGCATCCTGGAGGAGCACGTGGGAACATGTGGTTGGTGGTTAAGGCACGGGGGCTCTTGAGCCACTCTTTCTTTCAGGCTCTTTGACCCTTTTCTCCTCACACTGTGTCCCCAGCCAGTGGCCAAAGTGGCTGGCAGACCAGCTTTAAAGAGGAGACGTTCCATCTGACACCATTTGCCATTTTGCAAAATCCTTATCCTTAACCTTCCTCCTCATGCATGCGACGTCCCAGTTCAGGAAGGCGCAGTTCTCAGTCCAGTCGTCTCTCAGGATGAATCCACCCGGGCCCCACTCCAAAAGAGGGCCAGTCACAAAGCAGAGACAAGTGGGTTCGGAGAGAGAAGTTGTTGTTTGTTTGTTTTTCAGTCCACTTCTCCATTTCCTCATTGTGTGACTTCTCTGATTGGTACCAGAAGGAGAAAACTAGCTGCCCTCCTAGCAGGGCACCGTGAGCGCCGAGTCAGACCCTGCTCGTTGAGAGAGGCCTTGCCGAGCTGGGGCTCTGGAGACAGACCTGGGCCTCGGGTTCACCTCTGCCACTAACTGTCGGCTCGTTGTGGCGAATGACGCACCTTCCACGTGCCTTAGTTTCTTCATTGTAAAGTAGGGACGATAGTATCTACTCATACAACGGTGTTCTCAGGCTTAGTGTTATAATTCATGAAAAGAGAGTTATAACCTGGCCTAAAGGAGAACCTCAAGAAACAGTAGCTATTTTACAAGTTATCACCGTGACAGTATTATTGTCACTTCCCCCACCCCTCCTGTTGCCGTCACTCCAGTGCACGGCGTGGACAGCACACTGTAGCCCACACAGCCCTGTGCGATGGGAGGGTTCTTCCTGGGGAGAGTCTAGACATCCTGAGCAAGGTCTGCACTTACCAGAACTTGCTGTTGGTCTCTCCTGCCCCTGCCTCTCACAGAACAGCCACTTGGAGCTTTTAACGTCGTGCATCATAAAACATCTCTGATGGGGTTCCTCAGAAGTGGCACTGTCATGGCCCGGCCTGTTGTGAAGCAGAATCTATTTCAGGATTGAAATGACTGGGCCTCTCCCCAGTCTCTGCTGTGATGCAAGCGTGGGTTTGTATTTGTGGTTGTGCTGGCATGTCGGCGTGCACACAGTTGCTGCTCGGGCCGGCCAGGAGGCATGTGTGGACACGGCTTCCCTTCCTCTCAAGCTATTCCTGAGAAGTGTCTCTTACTTCTCCCAGATGGGCCCCATTCCGCTCCTCCCTTTTTTTTTTTTTTGAGGAAGATTACCCCTGAGCTAACATCCACTGCCAATCCTCCCCTTTTTTGCTGAGAAATAATGGCCCTGAGCTAACATCTGTGCCCATCTTCCTCTGTTCTGTGTGGGATGCCTGCCACAGCATGGCTTGCCAAGCAGTGTGTAGGTCTGCACCCAGGATCTGAACTGCAAACCCCGGGCCATCAAAGGGAAAGTGCGAGCTTAACCGCTGCACCACTGGGCCGGCCTCCGCTCCACCCTTCTTGTCTTGCACGCTCCACCCTCACCTTAGCTTCATTCTTCTTCGTGAGTTAGCGCGATCATTCATTCACCTCCGCCAACATGTGTCCCGTGCCGGCCACCCCGCAGCGTGGGCAACACCAGCCAGCAGCCAGTGCTGGGCCCCCCTGTGGAAGAGCTCTGCCCCCAGGCCTGCAGGAGGGGAGGGCAGTGGGTCCTGCCTGCTCAGTCGGGGAAACTAGATGCAGTGCCATTGAGCTAAGGGACAGAGCACAGACACCTGGCGTGTCACAGCATGCTCTGGGCTCTGCTGGAGCTCCTGCAGCCCACACCCTAGGCCTTCACAGATTCATAGCGGGTAGCCTGTGCCAGGCACTGGTTAGGCTTGGGGGGCAGAAGAATGTGGCATAGTCCCTGTCCTTAGGAGCTCGCAGTCTCCTGACAGAGACCCTCCAGGGCCAAGCTCTACGCAGGCTCCCCTCAACTTTTCAGCGAGGCCTCGACTTTGGGGCTTCCATGTTCGTCTCTGCATTGCCCAGTTTTATCAAGAGTCCTCCTAGGTTGGTTTAGCTGGAATCTCCCACTTCACATTCCCCACGGTCCTGCAGGTGACCTGCCTCCAGCAGGAATCCCACACTAGTTTACCCGGAGCCCAGAGCCCCGCCGCCTGAGGCTTCCCCGGGTCGTTTTCCATCCACAGCCCCACCTGCTCCTCGGCTGCAGGTGCTTACGCCCCCGCCCAACTTGGAGCTGAGCCCGATTCTATCCTGAGGTTTCCTTTCTCCTACTTTACTCTTGAATAAAATCTCTTTTTATCACCATAACTTCTGTCCAGCTCTGTTTTTTCTTTGAGACTAGATGAGAGTGGCAGACTGGTGAGCAGGTCATTTAATCCTCAGTAGAATTAAAATAAAGGTAGGATATCAAGGGTTTCAAAAGAGGTGAAAGACTGGGAAAGAGGCAAATGAGACACTGAAAAGCTGGGAAACTGTGGCGCTAGAAATAACTCTGGTACATGTTTGGCCAGAAATAGAGCTTCAGCTGGGGAGTTTCACAAGATGCAGCCAGAGGAATGGAGGATGCTAACGGGGTCTGGGACACTGGGCAGGCGAGTCGACGGGGGTCTCTCCAGCTGAGGGGGAATGAGAGAGTTCTTGTGTGTGTGCATGCCATGCACAGGAACATAAATTAGGGGAACAGCACCTCAACACCCGTCCAGGGCTGCCTGGAAAAAGGAGACTAGCCAGGCAGCTGTTTTAATAATTACGGGTAAATGGTTTAGTCCATTCGGGTTCATTTGTAGGATTAGAGAGGAGATGAAGCATTTCTCCTGGGCATGGAGCAGAAGAGGAAATGAGATGGAGAAGGAGATACCAGGGAATTACTCTGAGAAACCTGTCTAACCAAGCCTTGGACCTCCTCTCCCAAGGAGACACTCTCCTCAGCTACTTTTGTTAACTGTAAAAATGCGTCAGAATTCGATCTTTGCTGGTCAGAATTTCATACTAGTGTCTCCCCCCGCCCCCCCATCTGCATAACATTGATAATTGATGTTGGTGATTACGGCCAAGACTCGGGAGAAGGAAATAATTCAAGTTCAATAAAATGTCACTTTTACGTATGCTCATCTGCTTTCTAATATATGGAAATCAGGACCTTGTGCAAGCAGCTGAGTTAACTCTCTCAAGATCATCCAACTGGCTGAGCCCCTTCCCCACGCCATCCCAGTCATCAGAGTTTACTAAAGCGACTTTTAAAATTATAACCACAAAACAGTTCCCTGCATAGTGTAAATTGTTCTCATATATAAACCAATAGCTTTCCCTTCTCCCCCTTCTGTAAGGAAGACAGAGAATTCTAATTTATTTCTCTTTTCCTCTGTGTAGAAACTAATTTTTTTTTCTTATAAAGGAAAGAGAATTCTAATTTGCTGCCTTGGAACAAGCCGAAGAACAGAACCTAGGTATGGGAGGGGAGTGTGGCGATTACAGAGTGAGGCGCTGCTGACCTCACGCCACAAATTAAGCTGCAGGCCACTTAAACTGCCAACAGCAATAAATTAAGCAGTTGTGCTTAAAGGACGTTCGGAATGGTGCTGGGCGGCATTGGGGGTCTGTTAAGTGAAAACCACTTAGCCCATCGCTCCTGCAGCCCGTCCTATGCAAGGGGGCTTGTGGCCTGCTTTTCCCTGAAATCTGTCATGTCTGAGCTTCCACATTGGACGCTGGTCATCAGAAAGGTGCTCCAAGGTGGTGACAGTTCATATTTCTCTGGTCGTTTGACAGGGGCAGGGGTAAGGGTGATAAAGTCCAGAGAATTGCCTTTTAGGAAATAACGTTACCGTTTTCTGCAGTAAGACCTGTGTGTAGGAAGAGGCGGGCTGAATGTCAAGACACATTTAGGAGGGTTGATGTTGTTTTCCTTTTAATCTGAGGTCATTTTGTCTGGTACTCCTGTACCCACAGGCCACTGATGGTTTTACTCACTAAATGACACAATGCACAGAATAGAAATCCTGCTGTGGGATGACCCGGAGGTGAGTAAATTGCAAATGAGCTGGGGGTTTTAATAAGCTGGTCAAATATGACATACTTATATAAATGCCTTAAAATAGAGTGAAATCTCGCAGAAAGTGCTGGTCTTTTCTCCCAGCAGATTATGAGTATTCTGAGCTTATGGAGAAGGCTAAGACTTCCCACTTCTCCTTTTTCTTTCTCTCCTCTTGTCTTTCTGTCTTTTATTTCCATCCCACCCATAGGCATTTGAGGTGCCCTATGGAATAAGTGATAATGCAGAGTAGGGCCATGGGAAGAAGAGCAGAAACAAGGACCTATGAGTGAGCATCAGGGGTTACCGAATTCCTAGCACTGAGTATAATTCGACACTAAGCTGTATTCTACTGATCCTGGAAGGTGAGGTGTTGAGGGGGGTTCTTGGGACGGTTCCCTCTGGAGGCCTGTCCACCAGGCCTGTCCCTACCCCCAGATGATGACTGTAACGGAATCTCTCCCTTTAGCTGTCGGGATGTCTGATAAGTTAGGTGACGCCCACATGAGTTAAAGCAGGTGCTAACCACGATTGTGCGCGGGGGCGTGCATTTGGTCAAGGTGCCCTCTCTGCACAGTGAGCCATTTGGATCCAGATGATTGGTGGTCTGCGTGGCATGCACAGACCAACCCCTGCTCACCTGACCTCACCTGGTTACCTGCAGAAAACCAAGCTGTGGATCTCTCAGGGACACTCTGAGGTCAAGGACGGAGGCTCCTGTCCAGGCTGTTGCCTTTCCGCTCATCGAAACTTGCTGTTGAATTAGCACACCCCTCCGGGCCACCATGCAGGGAGGGCCACCATGCAGGTCATCGCTCACAGCTCAGCCCTGAACGTCTGCCTGCTCCAGCACAAGTCCTGGCTGGGGACTGTCTCTGGGTTGGAGGGTCGTAGGGGTTAGCACTCCAGCTTCCTCCTTTCTTCCTCATATCTGGTGTAAATCTGTGGTCTCTGTGAAAGGGCCCACTTGTTTAGAGGAATCATGACATACTGATTTCTACCTTTCAGATAAGAAATTTAGTCTTTGACTACAACATAGGATTATGTTTAATTAAAGGATTAAAGGATTTAATTAAGGATTAAATTAAAACACAAAACCAAAACATTTATTTGCAAAAACGAACTTATTCTCAGAACTGAAATCCAGTTCTCTCAACTAAATTCCACTCTGATGGACTTTGAGCAACATGGTAGACAACATACTCAACCCAGTTTTCCAAAAGATAGAAATGCATTTCGGACGAATGATTCTTATATTGGTCCTTCACACAGGGCTGAGGTGATAACTAAGTCACAGTGTGGCCGAGAGATGACTGGGGACCCAGGGCAAGCCCTTGGTTGAGTTCCCAAACTTCTGCCGGTCGCGGCATGGAACAGGAGGTGAGGGCTTCCCTGAAGGCAGGTGATGTCAGCTGAAGGGGTAGCGGATAATGGATTTGTAAGGGTCGCTCTCCTGTTCTTATGTTACAACCACCACTAAAACCTTCCCCACATGCTGTTCAGTTGTGGAAAGACAGACTATGGGACCCCATCCAGTAAGGGCAGTGCGTCGCTAGCTTCAACTGAAGTTTGGATGGAGAAAGAACAAAAGAATTTAGATAGGCACAGAGGTCAAGTGAATGAAGGAAGACTCACGCTCCGGAACCTCACACCGAAGACCCTCCACGTCCTGACCTAAAGCTGGCCTCAGCCCCGATGTGTCCATGGGGCCACTTCCCACCCAGCACACTGGCTCCTCACATACTTCTGGCCATGCCCACAATCCAGATTTTCTGCCCAGTGCCTTTCTCATGCTGGCCTACCCCCACCCTTTGCCTCCACGTACCTCGTCTTGTAAGGCCCTTGAAGTTTTACCCATCCATGGGCCCTTCTGCAACCGTTTGAATGCACAGGATTTCCTCTCTTTGGACTTCTTTAGCCAGTATATTGCTGCCTCTATGTGGACATCTTAACGTTTGTTTTCTTTTTTTAAAATCTGGTTTTTATATTTGCATTACTCTTTCTAGTGTCCAATCTATGAGTTTTTGGCAAATGCATAGTTGTGTGGCCACCACCACAATCAAATGCAGAATCCGTGTCCCCTCAATTCCCTCGCACTGCCCCTTGTAGTCAAATCCCCACCCTGACCTTGGACAACACTGATGGATCTTCATCCCGACACTGGGCCTTTTCCAGAATCACACAGTACATAGCCTCTCAGGCTGGCTCCTTCCACTTAGCACAATGCATTTGACATCCATCCATGTCGATGTGTGTATCAGTAGTTCACTCCTTTTTTTTGCTGAGAAGGACTCCACTGTGTGGACGGATCTGTTATCCATCCACCCGCTGATGGACATTTGGGTTGTTTCTGTCTTTGGGTGAGTATGAATAAAGCTGTGGTAAGCATTTCATACGGGTTTCAGTGCGATTACCATCTGCATTACTCTCCTGCCTTGAAGAGGATTCTAGGCTGTGTGTGAAGCGTGTCTTTAACTTTATGAGACTGCTAACCAGCTTCCTGAGGTGGTGGCTTTACCATCTGCCTTCACACCGGCAGAGAGTTCCAGATGACCTGCATCCTTGCCAACATTACTGTGATCCACCGTTTCAGTTTGAGCCACGCTGGTATGTATCTAGAGGTATCTCCTTGAGGTTTTAGTTTACATTTCCCTAATGCCTGATGGTGCTGAGTGTCTTTTCATGTGTATATTTTCCATCCTATGTCTTTGGTGAAGTATCTGTTCACATTTTTGTCCATTTAAAAAAATCTGGTTGTATGTTTTCTCGTTGTTGAGTTTTGAGAGTTCTTTAGAATTCTGAATGCAAGTTCTGTGTCAGATATGTGATTTGCAAATATTTGCTCCCAATCTGTGGCTTGGTTTTCATTCTTTTAACAATTTCTTCCAAGGAGCAACAGTTTTTAAATTTTGCTTGAGGTCTAATTTATTAATTTTTCTTCTTGGATCAGGCTTTTTGTGTCATACTGAAACCTAACTGCCGAACCCAAAGTCTAAAAGGTTTTCTCCTCTTTTTTATTTGAAATCTCACAGATGCACATTTTACATTCAGGGCTATGATCCTCTTGAGTTTGTTTTCATGTGCTATGTAAGGTATATTGAAGCGCATTTTGTTGCATGTGCATCTCAATTTTTGAGCAGCATTTGTTGAAAAGATGATCCTTTGAATTGCCTGTACAACTTTGTAAAAAAATCAATTGAGCAAATTTGTGTGGGACTATTGGACTCTCTATTCTGTTCCATTGATCTATGTGTCTATCGTTTCACTGGTACCGCACATGCCAAACTCAGTCATTAGTTCTAGGAGCCTTTTTCTTGGTAGAATCCTGGGATTTTTCCAGGTGGACAATTGTGTTCTGTGCGAAACAGAGACAGTTTTGTTTCTCCCTTTCCGTTCTGTATGCCTTTTCTTTCTGAAGTATCTTACTGCATTGCCCTGGGGGTTAGGCCCACCGTATAGCGTTGAGAAGGAGTGCTGGGATATGATCTGCTTGCGTTGTGCCTGATGCTGGGATAAATCATTCAGTCTTTGTGAAGTGGGGTGGTAACCGGGGGTTTTGCAGACGGTCTGAAGCAGGTTTAGGAAGCTCTCTTCTGTTCCTACGTGTCTGAGAGTTTTTATCATGAATGGAGTTTGAATTTTGTTGAATCCTTTTTCTGGGTCTGTAGACATGATTATGTAGTTTTTCTTCTGTGGTCTGTTAATGTGGTGAATCATACGGATTGATTTTTAATGTTCACCAGCTTACATTGTAGAATAAAGCCACTGGTCATGATTTTTTATCTTTTTAAAATATTGCTAGATTTTATTTGCTAGCGTGTTGTTGAGGATTTTTGCATCTATGTTCACGAAGGCTATTGGTGTGCTGTTTTCTTTTACTGTAATATCTTTGTCCAGTGTTAGCATCAGAGTAATACTGGCCTCATAAAATGCATGGTAAAGTGTTCTCTTTTTTTCTGTTTTCAGGAAGCAATTGTGTAGAATTGGTTTTCTTCCTCCCTTAAGTGTCTGGCGGAATCTGCCTGTGAAATCTTCTGGACTGGGGGCTTTCTTTGTTGTTAACTGAGACATACGTTTCTGAGACTGCGTCCTTTTTTTCCTACTCCTTTGGTTTCTCTGTTCTTCAGATGGGGTAGTTTGTACTCCTCTATCTTCGAGTTCTCTGACTGTTTTCTGTTACCTCCATTCTACTCTTGAAGCCTCCTTGTGACTTTTTATTTTACTTCTAATATTTTATTTTTCAGTTCTCAAATTTTTATTTGGTTCTTTTTTTACAGTTTCTCCTTCTCTGCTGAGGTGTCTGTTTTCCCCTTTGTTTCGAGAGTGCTCGCCTCTGTCTCGTAGAGCGTGGTTATGAACGCTGCTCGAAGCCTTTGTCCGACCTCAGACACCTGGGCCAGCTCAAGGTCGGCGTGGGTTGGTTGCCTTTACCCTGGTGAGCCGGTCGGATTTTCCTGGTTTGGGTATGCTGAGCAGATTTGGGTTGTATCCTGGATTCACTGAATATTCTATTGCGAAGTGCTGAGTTCTGTTTGAATCAGTGGTTCTCAACCAGAGAGGGTTTTGCCCCACAGAGGACGTGTGGTGATGTCTGGAGATCACTTCGATTTTTCTCGACTGTGGAGTGCTACTGCATCCGGTGGACAGATTCCAGGGATGCTGCTAAACATCCTATAGTCCATGGGACAGCCCCCATTCCCCCGGAAAAGAAATATTCAGTCCAAAATATCAACAGTGCATAGGTTGAGAAACCCTTGTTTAAATCTTAGGGAGAATATGCGGTTCGGACCACAAGTTCTGTTTCACCGTCTGTGGGAAGTGATTGCAGGATCGGTTCAGTTTCCAAAGCCTTGCTCTGCCTCCCTGGATGCGTTCCATGCGTGCACAGCCCGGAGGCAAGCCCAGGATTTGTGTCAACTCCCCACATAATGAGGGGATCTCCTCTTTGAACTCTCTCCCCTCAGGACTTCCCCAGTACTCTCTGGATCACACGGGCACCTTTTCCTTGTCCTTTGGCTGGAAAGTTCCGATTTCTCTCAGAATCTTAGCTTCATCCTCCCTCCTGTGCTGTATTGCAGTTTTACATAACTGGGGTGGTTTTTAGGGGAAATTGGCAAGAGGAAAAAAATAAGCAGCATTCCCCCAAATTCATTGGGGCACAGGGGCCTATTTTCCCAGTTCCCCACCAGAGAGATGGTTCTTCTTGGTGTTTTAGAAGCTTCCACCACAGCCATGGCTGCAGCTGCATGATTGGAGGAGGCCTCAGAGCAAGGCCAGGAGAGAAATGGAAGGACCGGATCGCCTGGTGCTTCCCCCAGCACTCTCAGGCCCTCGGAGGCCCTTTTCACGTCCTCTGGAAAGAGGGGGATCCTCTCTGAGTTATTTCTGTCCTGCTCGCTGAGCAGTCCTGAGGCCCTGACGGCCGTCAGGACAAGGCTGAGAGAGAAAGCAGAGAAAAAACCGACCAGCCCCCCACCCTCCTGGGCACGCCTTACGTCTGACTTCCCTTCCCCATCTGCCTGCTGGTGCCGACTTGTCAGAGTCCTCAGACACCAGCTTTCTGTGTTCTGCCCAGAGCTTTGGGTTCTCACGGTGCAAGGGTCGGCTTGTAGTGGCCCCACTCCATCTTGGCTGGCACGACAAGGGGTTCGTTTTCTTTTTAAGAAGGAGAAAGGGAGGGAAGAAAGTGAGTCCGGGTGGTAGTAGGTTTTCTTTGGAAGTAAGTGGACAGTGTTTTCTTTTCTCATAGCGCTTTGAGGTGCCGTGTTGGTTGGCACGAGGGATTTTTTATTTTACTTTCTCCTTCGATAGTCTTCCTGAAGAAGGTGGGTGGAGCCGGCAGCACAGATGGAGACGAGAGGGTAGACGTGCTGCTCAGGCTCAGAGACTCCCCGGTGTTCACGCGTCTGCCCCATCGCTGAGCCGCTCTTGCTGAGCTGTGGCCGTGTGAGGGAGCTCTGGCCCGAAGCGACCGCAGCACTGTTTGTGCCCCTCCCCTGCCCTGCCTGAAGACCTCCTGTGCTGTCCTTCACAACCTCAGTCTGTGCTCATCGCCAGCGCAATGCGAAGGGTCAGCAGGCCTCTGTGGCTGCTCTGGCGGAGCCGCACGTGGGAGAAACCCTGGAGCCCTGAGTCACCGTGTGGAGAGGATGTGTCCGTGGTGGCTGCCTGGTCCACATCAGACTGTGACATGAGTAGCAAGGAATGGTTTGAGACATTGGGTTAAAACACTGAAATGCCTGTTATGGCAGCTGGATGGCATTCTCCTAACAGATACAGTCCTGAATGGGTGAGTGGAGTCTCCCCCGGCTTGACCACTGAGCAGAAGGTCGCACTTTTGATGAGGCATTTTCATCAAGGAGGGTATGTTAATCTAACCCGCCGGAATTCCTCTTTTCTTCTCACAGCAATGCTGAAAGATGAATTGAAGCAATCTTTGGAAGATTTTGAACTCTTTGGAGGAAAGAGAGTATGTAAAGACAAGGTATTATTATTATCATAATTTTGAGCACCACTCCGCCAAGTACCCAGAGAAAAATTATTAATCATCCCTTAACTTTGACAGAACATAAGTATCATTTCTGCAATTGAGATCCGCAGATAATTAAAAAGCACAGTGCTTCTGCCTACCATTGCCACCTTCCCTCTTGATGATCACGGTGCCCTTGAATAGCATCACTCACTGGCATTGTGCCTGTGACAGCCGTCAGGATCCAGCCGAGGAGCCTGAGAAGTAAATCTGCTTGGGGGGAGCTCGCTCCGTCTACAGGATTTCCTGGCACCATGTTGCAGGAAACGGCGCTCACGGCCTGTCCGTGTCACTTGTTAGATGTGGTTTAATTAAGCAAGGAGGGTCACCACGGGGAAGCCTGCTCTGCCCACGTTTTGATTTGTGAGATGGTTACCGTGTTTGGAAGCCCCTTTAAGAAACCAGGTGGTAGAAATGAAGGGAGTCATTCACCTGAGTGATCACATTAGAAGCAGCTGAGACACACTCAGCCTTATGGAAGGCGTTGCTGGGTACCAGCTGCCTCTAACTTTCCAGATGGGAGGAGAGGAGAGAGCTGCGGCAGGTCAGTGCTCTGGGTGCGGGCCCTCCATCCTGGCTGACTCCCAGGTCCCCTGGGGAGTCCATGGTATACCCAGCTCTCGGCCCCAGCCAGACCGATCGGTCTGGATCTCCGAGGGAAAGGCAAAGAAACCTGGGTTATTTTCCCCTTTTATTTTAACTTTTTATTTTGATATAATCGTATTCACATTGGTTGTAGGAAATAATGCAGAGAGAGCCCACATGCTCTTTACCTGGTTTCCCTCAATAACAACTCTTGCAAAACCATAGTAAATCTCACCACCAGGGTGTGGCCGTTGATGCAAACCACCGGTCAGATTCCCCGGGCTGGTCTGTGCTCGTTTGTGCTTGTGTGTATTTGGTTCTGTGCAGTTTTATCACCTGTGTGTCTGCCTCCACCGTCCAGACCAGAGCTTCCCATCACTGCGTCTCCAGCGCTTAGATCATTGCCAGGAACGTGGTACAGGCTCCATAAATCTTGGTTGAGTGGACTGTTCGACTCCCTGTTGACAGGACTGTAGGATATTCGTGCCGACTCAGAGATGTGATAAGGAAATATTTGCCAAAATACATGAGACATGGGGGAAATCAAGTCAGGTGAAAAGCTATGAAAATAGAGTGTGGTGAGGAGGGTGTTGCAATGGTGGTGCTCTATTGGGGCACATCGATGCATGGAATGGGAAAGAGAAAGGTGGGCCTGTCATTAAATCATCAAATTTAAAAATATTGAAGGTGTCTTTGCGATGGCTGTCACTGGGCTACTTTGCTGGGTTAGTTGAAGCGTGGTGGCAGCTGGCAGAAGTCTTCTTGTGGTACCAGGGTGATGTTTAGGGACCCTGTAGGATTTAGTCTCCACATGCCACAGTCTTGGAAAGGGGACTTCTGGGACACTGGTGAGAGGCACATTTAACCACACTGGCCTCATGTGGGTTTGTACCAAAAACAGATCGGACATAGATCATGGTAGAACAGAGCATGGGGCATGGTATTATGGGACCAATATCCTCTATGTGGTCACTTACAGTGTACTCCATCACTGCTGCCATGAGGGGGCACCGGTTGCTGGTATTAGCATGGGTGCAGCATGAGGGCAGCATGGTATTATCATAGGGGCAGCATGAGGGCAGTATGATATTATCATGGGAGCAGCATGAGGGCAGTGTGGTATTATCATGGGGGCAGCATGAGGGCAGCTTGGTATTATCACGGGGGCAGCATGAGGGCAGCATGGTATTATCAGGGGGTCAGCATGAGGGCAGTGTGGTATTATCGTGGAGGCAGCATGAGGGCAGCATGGTATTATCATGGGGGCAGCATGAGGGCAGCTTGGTATTATCATGGGGGCAGCATGGTATTATGGGGGCAGCATGAGGGCAGTGTGGTATTATCATGGGGGCAGCAGGGGGCAACGTGGTATTATCATGGGTGTAGCATGAGGCCAGCATGGTATTATCATGGGGGCAGCCTGGGGGCAGCGTGGTATTATCATGGGGGCAGCATGAGGGCAGTGTGGTATTATCATGGGGGCAGCATGAGGGCAGCGTGGTATTATCATGGCGGCAGCAGGGGGCAGCGTGGTATTATCATGGGTGTAGCATGAGGCCAGCGTGGTATTATCATGGGGGCAGCCTTGGGGCAGCGTGGTATTATCATGGGGGCAGCATGAGGGCAGTGTGGTATTATCATGGGGGCAGCAGGGGGCAGTATGGTATTATCATGGGGGCAGCCTGGGGGAAGCATGGTATTATCATGGGGCAGTGTGCTATTAGCATGGGGCAGTGTGGTGTTAACATGGGGCAGCATGGTATTATCATGGGGGCACACAGTATTAGCATGAGGCAGCATGGTATCATCATGGGCGCAGTGTGGTATTATCAGGGGCACATGGTATTAGTGTGGGTCAGTGTGGTATTATCATGGGGGCAGCGTGCTATTAGCGTGGGGCAGCATGGTATTAGCGTGTGACAGCGTGGTATTAGCATGGGGGCACATGGTATTAGCATGGGGCAGCATGGTTTTATCATGGGAAAGTGTGGTATTATCTGGGGCATGTGGTATTAGCATGGGGCAGCGTGGTATTATCATGGGGGAAGCATGGTGTTATCTGGGGCATGTGGTATTAGCGTGGGGCAGTGTGGTATTATTGTGGGGGCAGCGTGCTCTTAGAGACAGCTGTGATGTGCTTGACAGCGCAGGCTTCGGAGCCCAGCAGACCCAGAGTCACATCTTGGTTACATCACTCCTCCCATGGTCACAAACTCTGTGGGTTGTTTCCTTTGTGACGCTCCCTCCTTTACTCAGTAGCACTAATGAGAGAGTTTATGAAAGTGCCAGTGCAGTGCTTGGTTTCTAGGTAGAAGAGTTCAACAAGTTTTTTGACCCTTGACTGACAGGAACCGAAAGATGCCCTGCTTCTCCCTGCCAAGGCCTGCATCTGACAGCTGCATCCATCTGTCGCGGGACACCGACGGTATCAGTGGCTCCCAGGGGTGTGAGCCATCTCAGGGGCAGCACGTTACAGAGCGCGGGCCCCAGGGCTCAAGGCTGCAGCGGGTACCGCTGTGCATTTGCTGAAACGCGTGTGACCGAGTCAGCCACTGCCCCTCCCTCATCTCAGACTGCATCTCCAAACGGGGGGACGATACGGGTCTTGCTGTGGAGGCGTCAGACGTTGGGATGGGTGGGAAAGGGGTTTGAAGGGTTGAGACATTGCACAGATGAGGATTATTGTATAACGCAATTTTCCAGATTCTCTCAATAAAAAGCTGCAACAAAACCTCAATATGGTCTGGAGCCAACTATGCAGAAGCGAAGCAGGGATGTCACAAATCCTTCTTCCCCTGAGCTGGACGACCCCGGCTGCTCAGGCTCTCCCCTCCAGCTGGGCTTCACATCTCTTACGACCCACCCAACGTGAATGTTGCTGTAGCCTCTGTGCAGCCCCAAGGAGGCTAGCTTCACCCGCCTGTACCCGCACGCTCCCTCGGGCTGCCTCCTCGCCAGTTCTGTTTGGAAGACTGCTGGCCTGCTGGGTCCAGGTGAGTGGCTGAGCACAGCTTTCTCCCCTCTCCTCCTAAGAGCCCTTCACGGTAACGTGGTGAAACGACCAACCAGGTGGAAGCAGCTTGGCCAGGAGTCATGGGAATATGAGTGTTTGAAACACGTTTCTGGACAATGGTCTGTGGGTGGAGGAGGACCCCCTGGTGCAGCAGAGTTGTGTTCTGGGCTGGGTGAGTGGGTGCATGTGCGGGTGCCAGGGGAGAGGGCCGTTGGGGAGTAGCCACCATAAGGTGGGGCTGAGCATGGTTTAGTCGGATGTGTCTGGGCCAGCTGGCCCCGGTCAGGCCTGCAGTGAGGGCTCCCGAGCTTCACTGTCAGGCACAGTCTCTGGGGGGAAGCTGGGGCAGCGTGTGTGGTCCGGGGCACTCTAGATGTCAAGGTCCCTTCTCCTGTTGACAACCCACAAAGCTCTGAGTTATTAAGCTTCATGCTTAAATGTGACTTGAAACATTTAAGAAAATCCGGAATAAACAAGTAGAATAAAAGTGACCTAGGAGGAAACAGAGACAACTTAGGAAAAAACTTCCACTATAATTAGTGTCTTTGGAAAGATTTAAGAATATAATGTAGTCATAAAATATGAACAGTTTGCTATAAGAAAGGAACAATTATACCTCGAAAAGCCGCCTGGAAACCGGAAATGTAACTGCTGAAATTTTAAAAAATCAATAAAAAAGGGTAAAGCTGGGGAAAATTTCTGGAAAGTAGAACAAAAGAGAGACAGAAATTATAAAAGAAAAGATGCAGGAAGCTAAAGGGTCAGTACAGAAGACACAACATCTGACTAATGGAAGTCTCAGGAAGAGAAAATGGAGGAGAGAAATTTTCAAAGAAATCACGCTAGAAAACTTCCCAGAGTCGTGTGTTCAAACCGAGAGAGGCTGTGAACTGCTGAAAGCATGGTGGATTTCCAAAAGTACTTGGATACGCTATGGTCAAAAAAGCAGGACATCTGGTTTAAAGAGAAGATACTAACATATTACTTAAAGAAAAGAATGATTCAGCTACAAAGAAAAGCAAGAGAACTCGACAGCATTCTGGAGGACAATAAAGTGATGTTTTTCAAGTTCTGAGGGAACAAAGTTTTTCAATGTAGAATTCTACATGCAGACTTTTATCAGGTATGATTTTCAGACATGCAGTGACCTTCAAGGGTCCAGAAACCCTCGCTCACTTTCAAGAACTTTTTCATTGTAGTAAACGTATCTGCAGAAAAGTGCAGAAAGTGGGCTGACCTGAGGAAGCAGTAAGTATCCAGACCAAGAGTCCGGAGGCCCCGGCTCCATGCGCCTCCCAGGCCCTACCCGCCATGCTGGCCACCACCGCTGTCATTGAGCGTCATTAACCAAGCACCCTTTGTTAAGGAGTGACCTGGGGATGTGAAATGAGGCAGCAAACAAAGAAAGAGGGAGCGACAGAGCCCAAGGTACTGGGGTCCACAGGCCGAGCAGGGGGATGTCTGGTGGCAGGCATGCAGCCGGCAGGACGGCAGCTGTCCACACAGAAGCGTGCGGCCCGGGGGTCTGGGAGAGATGCTCCTGGGGGAGGGGGCCAAGCAGACTCGGGAGTGAGCTGAGAGGGTGAAGACTGCGAGGCTGCGAAAGGCAGGGAATGAAGGAAAAAACCCACTGACCCATCAGAGCAAGATGAGGAGTTGTGGCCCAAGCATGGAGTGGCCGGTTGGAGTCCAAGCAGGGCAGCGTGACTGCACAACCCAGGCTGCAGAGGGAACAGGGGCTCGGCACGCTTGTAGTGCACAGGCATGTCAAATAGAGTTGGAGAATGGGGAAGGTGGTTCTGATTTCTTCTACCTCGACTAGGAAATGGCAATTGGAGATCCCAGGGGAAGAAAATTCTGTGATAAATGCGTGGCCCAAATATGGTTCAGTGAAGACCAGGCTTGCTTTTGAATACTTGGTGAAGTGCGAGAAGGAAAATTCACCTGAGCCCGGCGCTCGGACCCTCTCCTATATGTGGAAGAAGTCTGACACCGAGGTGGTGGCTGGCGTCGCGGTCACAGTGCTCACGCTGTCGGCTGATGCAGGGGTGTGGGTGAGACCAGTGGCTGAGGCTGCCGGCCAGGGCGACTTCCCACCTTCCTGGTGACAAATAAAAATGGCAAGCAATAGGATATATTGGAGTATATGAGGAAGACATTTGGTATGAACCTAATTCGGCCTGATTTTGTTTTTTCCAAAAGGGCCTGACTGTGGCCGTTGAGCACGCATTGTATATCTGCTTAGACATTTCCTATGGCAAGAACAAAGGCCCTTGAGATAAAGGTGCAACTTCCCCCCACATTGGCATTTCCTTAGGGATAAGCATCTTTCCTTAGGCTAGGAACTGATTGCTGCACTCACCTTTGACCACCCAGCTCACCTGTGACCACCCAGTTGGAGACAACAGACCTGCCACCCTGCTGTGTCCACTGAGACAGCAGAGCTACCTGCTGTGTCCATCAATCGCCGTGCCGACAGAGCAGTCTCGCGACTGTTGTAAAAGGGACATTTCAATCATATGTGAAACGTCCTGTTTGGGGGTATATAACCACTCTGTATACCTCACTTCTTTGGTGCCCTTTCTTCCTTTGGGAAGAAAGGCCCCGGGCCATGGTCCTCAGACTTCAGCTCAGAATAAACTCACCCAAATTTTCATTTATAGATTGGTTATGGATTATTTGCGTAGACACTGGCCTCGGGGTGGGGGTGGGGGGAGGGAGGTCCCTGTGAGCGGGTGCTGTCCAACAGCTGAGTGACCCCGCAAGGGGTCCTCGGGGTCTGGCCCCTCGCCCTGGCTGAAATGGTACAACTGAGGAGGGTGTGGAAGTGGAAGTCACAGGATCAGGACGCCAGAGCCTCGGCACCTGGGGTCCCGAGTGGCTGCGCCGTGGCCCTGCCTACCCGCACGTGCAGGTACGTGGAAAACAAATAGTTGTTTGTGTCATTTTACGTTTTGGGGTTTATCTGTTACAGGGATTAGCAATGCTAACTAATTCAGGTTAATTGGTTTTCAACTTTTTAGACTCTGTAGACAAAGCGTAGGAGACTTACTTATGACTAAAAATAGAACATAGGTGTTACCAGCCCTAACAAGGCTAAGCATCGCTGTCAACGTCAGAGAAGGAAGAGAGGAGCAGGGAGGAGGCGAAGATGCCAACACCCTCCCGCATGGTGGGGGTTAGGGGGTCTCTCCATCATTGGGGGAGAGCTTTAAGTGAATTGATTATGGCTGCAGTTAGATGCCGTCGAAAATACAGTGGGAAACATGGACATGGCCATATTGGTGGCAGCCGTGGTGAAGGGAACCAAGTCCTTGTCCATTATAGTTGGAAAATCGGCGCCAAAGCTGATCAAGAACTCGCCGTTTAACCTTATGGAAAGGGAGGGAAGTGACGACAGAACTGGAGGTTGAACCAGTTACAGTGGTTACCTCCTAGCAGCAGGTCTCGAGGTGGGAGGGCAGGTTAGCGCCCCCGTCCCCGCTCCCCCTCCCTTCACCCCCTTCCTCCAACCCTCCCTCCATCCCTCCCTCCATCCCTCCCTCCAACCCTCCCTCCATCCCTCCCTCCATCCCTCCCTCCATCCCTCCCTCCATCCCTCCCTCCAACCCTCCCTCCATCCCTCCCTCCATCCCTCCTCCCTCTCCCTATACCTGCTCTCTTCCCCCTCTCTCCTTCCACCCCTCCTCCCTCGCTCTCCCTCTTCCTTTCCCTTCCTCCTTAGCTCTCTCTCTCATATCAGCCTTCCTGTACTATTTTATGCTAAACATGTGCATTTATTGCTTTTGTTGAAATTTAAAACACTTAAAGATTTGCTAAGTAAGTAAACATTAGAAATTAGGTTACTCAAGAGAACAAGAGGTTTTCTTTTAACACTTGCAGGGCGCTCAGGTATTAATAATTGATATGACTTACACACCTCTCTTATCTGTTTATTAAAGCCGGCCCCCATGTCCCTGGTCTCGGGATGTTCCTAATGTTCGTTGTCGGGGGTCATTGTTGGTCCTTGGAATATAATGAGTGATCACAGTTCAGCTCTTCACACCCACTCTCACACTCCTCTCCTGCTCCCCTCCAGGCCCCAACCACCCACCAGATTTTAGAAAGTTTAAGTGGACCTGTAAACAAATTGATGGGGTACAGAGTGGGGAGGGGCGGAAGTGGTGAGGAGTCCTTCTCGGCAGGAGGGCCAAACCAGGAAAAATAATGTTTACAGATCAGTGAACCAAATTCGGAATGAATTCTCTTCACTGGGTCCCAGGGAGGAAGGAAATGCAGACCCGTTTTATGTCACCAGCCTCACATTTGAACAGAAACATCTCCATGAAAGAAGCCACCGTACTTGCTGGTCACCAGGGTGTCGGTGTCCAGGTGTATCTGAAAACAGTAGACAGCCAGCCTTCCCCAGCCTGTGCCACAGCTCTGTCCTGGCCCTGACGTGTGGCCACATGGGCCATCTGGCATCTGTAGGAGTTGAGGAGTATTGCACACAATCCCAGCATCCTGTGGCAGAAAAGCCTTCTGCCAGCTGCCCAGAGCATCTCCCAGCCTGCCTGCCGTCCTGGGCTCCCACAGGCTGCGAGACGCCCTGGCCAGCAGCTTCCAGAGAGACCTCGTGCTGGCTATGCATTGACGCGCTAATGGACCAGGCATGCCCCAGAGGACCCCCACCATTCCAAACACAGGGCGCCTCTCCCTCCCGCCCACCACACATCTCCCAGGAAAAGGTTTTCACAGAGTCACAGCACATTTCCCAGCAGAGGAAGAGAGCAGGGCCTTCCTCCTGCCTCGCCCAGCTCGGGACGTGCGTCTTGGCTGCAGGGTGGGTCTGCACGCTCCATGTGCCCCTGCCTGGGACTGATCCACGCTGGCTCAGGAAGTGAAGCCTCCCTCACGGCCTGACTTGGTGGGAGTAACACCGGAGATGTGAGTGGGGGGTGCTGTGGACTGAATGTCTGTGCCCCCCGAAATCCGTAGGTTGGACCCTAACCCCCAAGGTGATGGTGTTTGTCGGTGACCAGGTCAGGAGGGTGGAGCCTCATCATAGGATTAGTGGCCTTATAAAAGGGACCGCAGAGAGCTCCCTCACCCCCTCTGCCATGTGAGGACACAGTGAGAAGATGCCGTCTATGATCCAGGAAGCTGGCCCAGCGAACCTGCCGGGGCCTTGACCTCAGACGTGCAGCCTCCGGACCTGTGAGAATAACTGTTGTTTAAGCCCCGAGTCGGTGGTAATTTGTTACGGCAGCCAAGCTGACGAAGAGAGGTGGGGAGGGGCTCTCGTAATTTATCAAGATGTGAATGTCAGCAACTTATTTCTAGTTTACAAAAAATTACGGTATCTTTGGAATGAGGTATAAAATCCCATTTATAATTAATGTTTTACTCAACAAGGGTGACTATTTAGTTGATGTTATGCATCAAGGCAAATATTTTCTTGGGGGACAAAATGACGTGTGTCCCCCTCTGCTGCGCACTCTTGGGGTCTCGGCTGTCCCAGGAAGAGCCCCATTCACAGGCACCCCTGCCTTCAGCCCGGGTCCGCCGGCCTGCCTCCCCATTGGCCGCGGGTTTCCTGCCTGGACTCTCCCGTCCCCGCCTCACTGAAGCCCACTCCCCTCCGGGCTGGCTTGAGCCCCTTTGTTGGAGGCTCCCCCGCAGCCCTACGAAGTGGCCTCCTGCATGTGGAGCGCATGCTTTGCAGGACTGAGTGTTTCACGCATGGCTGCTCGTCTCCTCAGCCAACTGTAAGCTCCTGCGAGACAGTCATTTCCTCTTTGGAACACTTCCCAACGTGCAGGAGTGTCACTATGGCACCCTTTGGGGTCGGTGCTCAACTACAGTGATGATGGCAGCCCCCGACCTCACGGTCCTCCCTCTGTCCCTCTTCCCAGGACTGTGATGTCCTGTCAGCTTCTGTTGTGTTGGCCTTTGCAAGCCAGCCTGTGGGATGACATGGTTGTCAGTGATCACTTCCAAGTCCTATGGATTTTTCTCACAAATGTAGCAAGGCTGTGACTGCTCTAGTCACCTTTCAGAGCAGGCGGAGAAGGTCACATCAGTGACATGAGATTGTCCTCCAAAGGAGTGGTGGATGTCACCAGGGGAAAAAGGTGGGGGACAGAAGCCCGCAGGTTCGGGTCTATCTGGAAAGGGAGAGTGGACCCGGGGCTGGAGGAGGCGGGAGGGCATGTGGAGGGACCTTGAGGTCCGGCCAGCACCCTCGGGGCTGCGTGAGGCTCTGCAGGCCGAGGCACAGAACACATGTGGGTGAGGACGGAGGGGCCCAGACCCCAGCAGGCCTTAGGCACTGAGTCAAAGTAAGTTTGAGGAAGAAAAGAAGTTTTCAGGAAAGTCTCTTCCTATTGGCTGAACACGTAAGTGAGCACTTGCGATCTTAATTGAGAAAACTTCCGCTAGGACGCGCGTGAGGGAAGTCTGCTGGAAACCCGTGGCTCGTGTTGCTGCAGGTGGAGTGGAAAATCATTACTGGATGCACATGCATATTTAATAAAGCTCGCTTTCTCTTTCTCTTTTAGCCTTCGACGTGTGGCCTTCCCCTGAGCACAGGAAAGTGCATACAGGGTGCGTCTGAAGGTTACTTGGCTGCTGTTTTAATGGAAAAGAAGAACATGTCTTTGGTCTTTAAAAATTCAAGAGGCAGGAACCAACTCTGGAAAAGCCCTGTTCTGGTCAGATTAAGAAGCAGGAGGTTAGAACCGCTGTGGGGTCAGCGTTGGGGCGATGCTCGTCTTGAGTGTGCAGGCTTGACGTCGGGGCGCCCTGGGGCCCTCACCAGTCGCACGCTCTCCCGCAGACACTCACTGTCCCCCTGCCCTGGTTTCACCGTCCTGCATCCTCCTTCCTCCCTCAGAGGATGTGCCCCCTCAGGCAGAGACCTCAGTTTCCACTCGCCTCAGCCTCTGTGCGCGGCACCTGCCTGGCCGAGCCCCGCGTGTCCCCTGCGTCTGTGCTCAGTGCTCGGGCTGGGCTGCCCGGGCTGGTGATGGCCGGCAGCATCACAAACCTCTCTGGGGAGGCTGGTCTGTGCCGGGCGCTAAACCACGTGCTCTTCATGGGTTATTTCATTTACTCCTCATAGTGAACGTATGCGATGGGGCATACGACTGTCTCCATTACAGATGGGTCTGAGGTTGCCCAAGGCCACGGGACAGGGGACTGGGCAGGGTTCCAGGGACACTTCTGGGGTGTCCTCTGGGATTAGAAGAATGCAGACCCCATGGTCCTGCTCTGTGGTAACTCCACAAATTCCCGAGTCTTCTCAGGTTCTGCCCGTGAGCAGCGATGATAACCAGAGGGAAGGAAGGCAGGAACAGGGAGAAACCACGGAGAATTAGCACACAATCTGTGATTATTTCTTAGAGAAAATGGAAAAGATGTTTGCATATGTTTTCATCAACCTTAAAACACCTGCCATATCTCTGTCCCTCTGTCCATCAGTGAATGTTAGAGGGACTGAGGGCCGGGCCTCACGCTGTGTGCCAGGGATGCACGGACCAGCAGCCAGGTGCTCAGAAGGTGTGGGTGCCAGGGAGATGAGAGGAAGGGCCTTCAGCATGGGAAAAGGGCCCTGACCTGTTAGCTGCCAGCAGGCATTCTGTAAGCCCAGGGGCATGGGGTGGAACGCCTGGGGGCCATCTGGGAAGTGAGACAGGGGCAGTGAGGTTCACCTCCCACCAGCCCTGCAGGTGACCATGCCCTGGTGGGGGCCTGGGTTTCTCAGCTGTAAGGGGGCCGGGTGCCTGCATCCGCTCCGGCTCTCAATCCTGTCGTTCTGTGGTCCAGAGGTGCCACCCTGCCTCCTGCATCCAAGGACCATCCCCAAGGCACTAAGGAGCCAGTGGTGGGACGGGGCCTCCAGTGGGCTGGGCGGGGCCCAGGCTGAAGAGGGTCTGCACTGGGGCGACAGCTCCCTGGACATCGATCTTCCTGGAAGGGTGATGAGGCAATTCCTATTCCAGGGACACTTCTCACAGTAAATCCAAGTCAGGCTTTGAGAGATTGAAGTCCCCGGGAGCAAGGTTATGGGGCGGCTCGACAGATTCAGTGAAGTAAATCACCAGAACGCGTGGCGTTTTCCAGATGGAAACCGAGTGGAAGGCCTGACCGGGAGGAGGAACCGGGGGTCTGGCTCAGCAGAGTCTGTGAGCAGCCGGGAAAGTTGCTGACTCCATCCGTCCTCTCAAGGGCAGAAGTCAGGAGCCGGGGGTCAGAGGGCACCCTGTGCTGATCCATGAGGCTCCTTCGGGGCGGGAGTGCATGGTAATGTCCGTGCACACGAAGGCACTGTTGAGTGTGTGTTCATTTATCAGCTTGGTGGATGGAGAACGTGTACACAACGTGGTATAGATAAGTGAGGAAGCACCAGGCCTGGGAGGGGTAAGTGAGGAGGAGGGAGAGCATCCTGTCATCCTCCTGATTACACAGCGACGAGGTGATGGCAAGTGCGTAGGAAGCATTTGTATGTGCCTGGCACCGTTCTAAGCTCTTCGTGTCCATTACCTGATTTCATCCTTGCGATGGCCCAAAGGGCTGGGTATCGTTCCATCTTCAGTGGAAGCACACAGAGGCATACAGGGCTGTCACACGTGGGGCCACACATCGCATGACTCCAGAGTCTGCACCACCTTCCCGAGGTAACCCTATTCAGCTAAGTGACTCACAGAGGAAGTGACTCACCCTGTGGAATCAGGGTGAGGGTTTGGAGTGACGCCGGCTGAGATTGTGGGGGGACAGCACTACTACTCAAGAGAGCTTCTGTTACTGAGGGTCTGCTGTTCAATTAGTTTCCTCCACAGCTCTGGGACTGCATCCAGTCTTACTCCTTTTACAGCTGGGGAAACCGAGGCTCACGGAGGTTCAGGTCATGTCACTGGTAAGTGGCAGAGCTGGGAATTGCGTGCGTCTGGCACTGCGGTTTAGCATTTGGGTGCCCTCCAGGGCTGAGTCCGTGTGGAGGATCCTGTCTTCAGTCGGCTTCAGGCCGCATGTCACCAGGAGACAAGGACCCCATGGGGATATGGCGCCATGCACAGTGTGAAGGGCCAGCATGGAGGCTGATCTGCAGAGTGGCCCCACGCAGCCCGTTCCCAAATGCCCACGCTGTTCTCCGATTGCAGGGTGGAGCCTAAAGTCTCTCCCTTTGAATCCGGGCCGGACTCAGGATTGCTTAGACCAGCAGCGTGGTGGAAAGGATGCTGTGTCAGTTGGAGCCCCGGTCATATGTGGCCTGGCAGCCCTGTTTTGCTCTTGGGTCCTGGCTGCCATATAAAATGTCCAGTCTGTCCTGCTGGAGAGTGGCTCCAGAGAATGACACCACACGGAGAGAGAGACGCCATCTGGAGGATGGATGTGCTGCAGGGACCATCCCTTCAAAACTCCACAGATGGGAGGGAGCCACCCAGGACCCTCCAGCCCAGTGAAGCCACCGGCGAACACCATGAGAAGGGGAGACGAGCCTCCCCAGTGGACCCGGCCAAAATCCCTGACCCAGGGCATCGTAAGCATAGTCGGTTGTTAATTAAGCCACTACGTTGTGGAGTGGTTGTGATAGATGGCTGGGCCACCAGCCTACCACTGTTAGTTGACTAACAGGAGGACGGCCCGAAGATTCGCACCTGCAGGGCTGGGGACTTGTAGAGTCCGGATGGGGGGGCGGAGGCAAGCAGGCCAGAACCACGGCTAAATCTGTGTGTGGCCGGTTGTGCTTTCAGAGGTGAGTACAGGTTAAGTCAGATCCACAGGCCTGGAAAGAGTGATGGGAACTTCAGAGGAACAGCAAGAACACATCCTCCTGGCCCTTTCTCTGAACCCAAAGGATCAAGGGAAAGAATAGAGTCCAGCTTCCAATTACTGTTTGTTTATCATGGAAAAGTGGAAAACCAGGCTCTGGCTGAGAGTGGACATTCCAGATGAGCACGGGCACGTGCTTTCACACCGTCCCCACCCAGCCACCTTGGCCACAGACCAAGAGGGCCAGCGAGTCCACTGCTGTTGGGCAGCAGGGTCTTGGGATGTCCTCAGTGGCCTGGGGCGCAAGGTGGGGAGAACATGTTTCCATCCAGAATCACTCCAGTTCCTGGAAGCCAGAGGGCTGGCTCCAGTCCCAGCTCCACCACATCATGGCTGTGCCACTTGTGCCTTCATGGCTCCAGGCTCCTGATGGGAACAAGAGGGAGTGCAGACCAGTGTTTTCAGTGCCAGCACCTGCTGCTCTGTGCTTCCTCCGACCCCTTCCCTTGTCTGCCCTTTGTCTGATCTCACCACCTCCTTTCCCCACGGCCACCGTCACTCTGACTGATGGTCAGCCACAGGAAGGAGGACCCTCAGTGTGTCCTTCAAAGGCTTGTGTGTTTTCTGAAGTCAGTTGACAATCTCAGCCTCCTCTCTGCCATAGATTTTATTGTATCAAATTCTCTACCTAATTATTTCTCAACATGAGCCTTTCTCTTTACCTTTTTCTCCTTTTCATTTGCCTGACGCATATTGAAAATCTCAAAAAAAATTTCACCCTATTTTCTACCACCATGTGTCTGCCACCTTCTTCCAAATCCAGCCTGACTCACTCCTGGATGAATCTGCCCCCACGGTTGCCTGGCTGGTCTCCTCCCGTCCCCTCGCCCCTCGTGTGGCCACCAGCACCTGCCTCTGTGGTGACTGGGCTTGACTGCAGTGGGGCGACCATGGGAAGAATCAGAACCTGTGTTTCTGCAAAGAACGCGGAGGGAAGAGACTTTGAGCACCTCCAGCGTGACACAAATTGTGCCGGGACCTCGGCTGTGTTACCTAATTTATTTACTTATCTCAGCAACTCCACAAGGCAGTTATTTCATTGACCTTTTTACGGTTGAGGAGACAGAAGCTTAGAGAGTGATGGAGACCTGCCCGGGAGCCAAGGTCACACGGTTGGCAAGGATGGTTTACAATTCCATTCTTGTTCAGTAACTTTATATGAAGCTCTGGTCCAGCATAGACTTTCTTTGCTTCGGAAAATGTGAGGTCTGGTTTCTGGCGCATTGGACCAGCTCCCGGTCCTCCCTGACGCCCGGCGCGGGCTGCGTTCCTGCCTTTTCCTTTGTCCATCGATGCTGCCTCGTCATCACGGCTGAGGAGTCCGAGTTTGGGTCCAATAGGCTCATGTGGTTGCATCTCATCAGGAAGAGGGGTGAGGACCTGGCCCGTTAACTCTCAGTGAATGGTGTGATTATGGTCCCACCTTTCTTCTGGGTGGCTGCAGAGGAAGTCCCACCCACAGCAGCGGGCCGCCAGTGGGGCAGGGCAGGGAGAGCCATGACGGGGTCTCTCCAGCCGTGAAAAAGTATGAAGTGCATGTGTGTCTGCTAGTGTGTGCATCTAGTGTGTGCATGCACGCTCATTTGTGTATGTGCATGTGCACACATGAGTGCTAGTGCATGTGCATGGACATGTGTGGGTGGTGGGTGCACATGTGTGTGCTGCCGCAAGCACGGGAACCCTGGAATGAGGGGGAAGGATGAGAGCCCTAGGGAAGATAATTCCCACTCAGATGTCAGTGCTGCATCTTCTCTGGTGGCTCCAATTTACTGCCTTTTCATTTGTTCCCTTTCCCAGTGACACCCACACAAATAGAGCAGTGTGGCTGCCGGGGGCTGAGCCTGACTCTTGAGGACGGAGCGGGTTTGGCAGAGGCCAGGGGGCTTCTTTCTCTTCCTCCTCCTGGGTGCCAGGGCTCCAGAGCCCCTGCTCCTCCTCCCGGAGCAGCACGATGGAGCGACCTTGCCAAGGTCACAGTGTCCCTTCACCAGAGCCCCTGGAAACTAGTTAGCGCCCTCAGCTGTCACAGGGCATTCCCAGCACTCAGCGTTCCACTCCTCCTCAGCCATCCGTGGGGCAGGGAGCGTGAGGTCGTCATCCTTGCTGAACCGGCAGGGAGCTGAGGCAGAAACCCAGCAGGTCCCTGGACCCCGGAGAGGTGGGCTTCCCTGCCTTCCACCTCCAGGCCTCCTGTCCTCCCCCGGGAAAACCACCCTCCCGGCTGTGCTGAGAAGTGTCCCCCGAGGGTGTGTGTGTGATGTGGAGTATGTGTGTGGTGAGCGTGTGTGCATGCGTGTGAGTGGTGTGTGTGCACACATGTGAGTGGTGTGTGGGTGTGTAGTGAGTGTGTGCATGTGTGTGAGTGGCATGTGCTGAGTGTGTGTGCACGCACGCACGGTGTGGGAAGGGGGTCGTGGCTCCGCCCCACTGTCCTGGGCTGTGTGGTCCTGAGCTCAGCAGAGAGCCTGCCCCGGCCACTGCAGCCCGCGCCCCGAGTTGCCCAGGAGGCCGGCGGTGGTCGTGTCCGTGGGGCTGCATCTCAGGAGGGGCATTTTGTAGGACGCCCTTCAGCCCGGCCGGCGATCGAGAGGCAGCCGCAGAAGCAGCCGGGCCCCGCGTGTCTCTCTGCCACGCGGCCCCATCCTGAGCGGTTCTGTCCTCTGAACACCTGGTTTCCAGGGAAGGCCCCCGGGCGTGAGAACAAATGCCCCAGAGCCATGTGCCCACAGCTTCCAGGGGCCGCCCTGAGTCCCCTTGCCAGGAGTGTCCCCTGTCCTGGGCCCCGCAGGTCCCTTGATGTCACATTGCCCTCCCTCTGCCCCACTGCGGTCGGGACGGGAGCCAGAGAGCCGTCCTGCGCACCTCTCCTTAGCCACCGTCCTGAACGCCACACCCTGCCCGCCACCCGGGGTCCTCCAGCTGGGCTCAGTGTGTCTGCGCCAGGGCAGCCATTCGGGCAGCTCTCCTCCACGCCAGCTTCTCGGGTCCTCTGGGTGTCTTTTCACCTTAGCTAGCTGGCCTCTCAAGAGAACCTTCCCTAAGCAGTTCTCAACTACATTTTCCTGGTTTTCAAGTTATCAATCCAAGAAAGATCTTCTGAGGGAGTCGATCTGAATGATGAGACTCTCACGGCCATCTCACAAAGTTGGTCACCCCGGAAATGATACAAGGGTGGTATACAATGGTATATGAAGGCAGTATTTTTGGGAAGTTTCAATAAATTTGTAACTTATTGTTGAGCAGACCTGTTACCTCCTGTTATTTAGACTTACTCAGACCTTTTCACTGTGTCCTGCAAGAATTTACAAGAATGACAGCAACAGTAACCAACCACAGCTGTCACTGGGTGCCAGCCACGCCAAGATGAAGGGGACACAGCCCTGCCCTGGGAGCTCGCTGTCCAGAGGGGCACGTGCTGCACACGGTGGGCTGCTGTTCAGAACCCTCAGATAGCAGCTCGGTCCAGAGTTAGGAGGCCGCTGTGACCTCCCAGGGGGAGATGGAGCCCAGCTGAGTTGGGGGCAGTGAGGGGACCGAGGAGGGACGGGATCGGAAGGACATTTCTGAGGACTGGTCACATTCGGTGTGGGGCACGAGGAAGCGCAGTGTGACTGATGGGTTTCTGGCCCGAGGACTCACCGAGATGGGGAAGTGAGGAGAAGCAGGCTGGGGGCAGGCTGAGCTGAGGGGCCTGTGGGCCGAGGTGAGCAGGTGAAATGGTGTCTGGGTGTCCAGAGGGATGACAAGCTGTCCCTGACGTGTGCGAGAGGTGAAGCACAAAGAGCACGTGGGCCTGCTTCTCGGTCACCCACAGGCTGCTTCTGGGAGCCTTCTCCTCATGACGGGGGAATGTGAGCTCCTCCCAGCTCCTGCCAGTCGCCAGGGACAGGTGGCCTTGCTCCGTGGGAAGCGTGCCTGAGAGGGGCAAGACATAGTTCCCACGAGCTATTGAGCAAGGAGCTTTCTTGCATGAATATTGCGTCGTAGAAAGGAAAAGTGAAACATTCTTTATTTGATTTTTTTTAAAGTTGTTGTTCACTAACCATGGTGATGCTCTGGGAGGGGAAAAAATCGTGTAAATGATCCTCCTTAAGAAGCCATTTGACTTCACAGCAGGAGGCAGGTTATTTGAGGGACTTCACACATGTTTGAATGAAGGCGGCTGTCAGACGCCACACAGTGTGGGTGGTCCCGTCAGCAAGGTGAGTCAGGAGACTCCTCAAGGTGCTGCCGGCAGCGGGTTAGAGACGAGGAAGGACCACGGAGAGGGGGTTCAGCTGCTTGTTCTCATGTAGACAAGGTCTCACTGAGACGGCACTCGGGAGGCGTCTGCAGTGGTCATTGCGGAAGAGGGACAGGTTTTTTTTTTTTAAGATTGACCCTGAGCTAATATCTGTTGCCAATCTCCCTCTTTTTTTTTCTTCTCCCCAAAGCCCCCCAGCACATAGTTGTATACTCTAACTGAAGGTCCTCCTGGCTCTGCTATGTGGGACGCCGCCTCAGCATGGCTTGATGAGCGGTGGCATGTCCACGCCCAGCATCTGAATCCTGAAACCCCAGAGTAACTCAGTGAAACCCAGTGTAACAGTGTAAATTTGCTAAGAAATTCTAGATTATGATGTCTTAGCGTTTCGGGTCTTTTTCCTTTTGTGAAGCGTAGTTCGTTATCATCTTAAAAGTGTTGTAGACGTCTGCCTGCTGGGGAGCTGAGCTGCGTCCTTGGTCTGGTCCCTGCTCCTTTCAGAATCTCTCTCCCAGGAATTCGGCTGGCCTGGCCTTTGTGAGGCAGCAGTTCCTTCAGCAGCATCTCAGCAGCGCCTGCTGCTCTCTCTCGGCTCCTCTGCCTCAGCTTTTCCCAGCACTGGATGTGGAGCTGCCACGTCACGGAAGGTTAGGCTCCACGCCACTCGCATTTGACCTTGAGTGCAGCCTTATCACCTTGAGCCAGATAGTTAACCCTCAATTTCCTCATCTGTAAAATGGGGAAATGCTGACTACAGCACAGGCTGTCTGAGGTTTAAATGAAGCTAACTCAATCAGTGCATGGAAAGCCCTCTGTGCTATCCTCGACACAGCATAGTACTCAGTGCATACTCTGTCTTGTTGCTCTTCCTAATGGATCTGTCTGCTTTTGCTAGTGATGCTGCACAAGGTGTGTCCTATCCCAGAGGTGGTCCTACATCTAAATCTTACAGCATTGACCCTGTCAGAGGCGAGCCATACTAAAGAGATAAGACAGCAGTGCGGGGGTCTGCTGACACCGCACCCTCAACACCTTTGAGGGCGTATCTGTGAGTCAGGAGCCAGACCTCCCCAGTTCCCTGGCTGCAGCCAGTTGCATGATTTTGACTCACTTTTTTTTCTCTTCTTTCATAAAAGATGCATTTCACGTGACAGCCAAGAAAGAAAGGATGAAAATGATGAGTGACGAGGAGAGCAGTTGGAGCCGGAAGATTCTGCCGAGCTCAGCACTTTCGTCAGAGCTCCTCAGATCCGACGAGACGTGTGGGTTCACGACGTTGGCTTTGCTTTGTTTTTGCTGCTGTAGTGCTGTTCCCATCTGACAGAGAGGCCTGCCATCCGATGGAGGGCACACGGGTTTGCTGCGGTCATGCAGGAAGGCTGCACCAAGCGAAAACCCAAGGAAGCTGTGTGTTACGTGCCACCAGCTGGAGATCTCAAAGTCTGCCCACACCCGAGAAGTGAACAGGCTGAACTGAACACTGCAGGGCCAATTCCGGGTGTGAGCAGCCCGTGAAATGGTTGTGGGGCTAGGAGGGCACTGTCTCATTCTATGTATCCCACAGCCCATCGCAGCGGATGGGGAGGGGTGTGTGTGTGTTCTGAGTGTGAATGTCAGTTTTTATGAGTGAGTGTGTGTGTCGAATGCATGTGTGTGAAGGTGTGTGAATTCTGTATGTGTATTGTGAATATGTTTGTGAATGTATATGAATGTGTCTGAATTTGTGAATGTGTGTGAATATGAATGTGTGAATGTGTGTGTGTGGATTTATGTGTGCATGTGTATTTTTATGAATGAGTGTGTATATGTGAATATGTGTTTTTATGAATGAATGTAAGCGTGTGAATTCTGTGTGAATGTGTTTGTGTGAAAATTATGTGTGAATGTACGTGTTTGTGAGAATGTGTGTATGAGTGAATGTGTGTGTAAAGATGTGTATATGTGAATGCAACGTGTGTGGATGTGTGTGCAAATGTGTGTGTGGATGAGTATGCAAATAAATGTGTGTATGGATGTGCATGTGTGTGTAAATGTGTGTATGGATGTGCATGTGTGTGTAAATGTGTGGATGGATGGAAGGTGTGTGAAAATGTGTGTCTGTATGAATGTGTGGGAATTGTGAGAATGTGTGAGAGTGTGCATGTGTGCAAATGTGTAATATGTATATGAACACGTGGGCATGCCTGTATATGTGAATGTGTGTGCAGGGCGGTGTCATGGGAAGGGGGTTCTTTTGACCCACCCACAGGCCTTAAATTTAGACCGTTGCTCTCATCTTCAGATAACGTAAAACGAGTCACAGTGATACACAGCAGCCTTGAAAGATGACAGACACCGCTTTAAATGTGTGTCTTGTAACGGCCACATCACCAACAGAACCCTATGAGTTGATACTTTAGGAAATAAATTCTACAGTTTTCTTTTAAACAGCACAATTATCGCATTGAATCAATTATTTGGTGTTAAAACATTTATTTATTAATGTAAACATTTAAAATATGCCACCATTTTAAATTCCTGTTTTGGTATTTCTTGGGTTGTTGTCAGAGCAAAGCCTGCAAACTTGGGGTGGCTGGAGCCCCTGCAGCTGTGCCCCTGCTCTGGCCCCCAGTCTGCCCATGTGGCTTCGTCCTCCCTGGAGCTCTTTCAGGGTTTCCTTGGGTTGGGTCCTTTCACCCATGACCAGCGGCTCCAGCTGTCATCTGTAAGATGGGAATAATAAGAAACAGGTGGTGAGGACATAAGGGCTAACGAATATGGGGCACCTAGCCAGAACCTGGGAAAACGGGCTTCAAACTCAGGGAGAGCCGGCCGGGACCAGACCCTGGGGGGACAGCTCCTGGCTGGGGATCTGCAGGAGCCCTCACCCTCTTCCTGGCTCACTTTCCCCATTTAGAGAGAGGTTGAGAACTCTTCCTCACAGCGTTGACGTGAGGTGACGTGAAGTAAGGTATGTCAAACCCCGAGAGCGCGGGACCCAGAACATGGCAGGTGCTCAGAGATGCTGGCTCTCTCTTCTTGGCACTGGCACTTTCTTCCCCCAACCCCACGTGAGCAGTGTCCCCTCCCACCTGGGAGAAGGTGACCAACACCTGCTCTCTCTCCTCGTTTCAGGTTCTGGGGAGAGGCACCGACGGCTCTCGGGGGAGACCTGAGTGTTGAAGGCTCACAGATGTGTGCAGGAGCCCACGCCCCCGGGTGAGGCTGGTTCCTCCCGGAGGAGAATGGAAGAATATAGGAGCCTGAGATTCCAGCTTCTGTTTTAAAATTATAATTTGATACAATATTTAAAACGCTGGTTCTCAGGGTGTGATGCATTTTCGTTTCTTGAGGCTTCATCAAGGGAAAAACTAGAGAAAAAAGAAGCATAACTTGTTGCTAGACTTGTGTTTGTTTGGTAAATTATCCTGATTTAGTTCACAAGAAATATTCATGGTCAAAGCTGAGGAAGGATTCCCCAGTGAGTGTTGATTAATTTTTGGAACATGTGGCTGCTGGATCAAGAATAGGGTCCTGTCCTCATGTCCGTCCATCTCAACTGTCGTGTGTGACAGGCAGAAAGGAGATGGGAAATGAGGTGGAGTGTGTGCCTGGACCTGGTTCAATCGTGGGCCGTTTCAGTCCTGAACCCTCCATTTAGATTGCTGTTAAAACACAGCTTTCCTGAGACGTAATTTGCATACCGTAGAGTTCACCTCTTTTAGGCGTACAACTCAGTGCATCCTAGCAGGCTTGCAGAGTTAGACATCAGCCCCAGAATCTAATTTTAGGACGTTGCTGTCACCCTGGGAAGCACCCTCATGCATTTTAAAGACATTCCCCCGTTCGACCCCAGCCCCAGGCAATTAGTAATCTACTTTTTTGTCTCTCTATATTTGCCTTTTTGTTTTTTTGACGTTTCATATAAATGAAGCTACACAACATGTCTTCTTTTTTGTCTGACTTCCTTTACTTTGTACAATATTTTCAAGGTTCATCCATGCTGTAGCATGTGTCAGCATTTGTTCCTTTTTATTGCCAAGTAATACTCCATTGTATGAATATACCATATTTGCTTATCAGTTCACCATTTGATGGATATTTGAGTTGTCTCCACTTTGGGGATATTGTGGGTAATGCTGCTCTCCACGTTTGTGTACAAGGTTTTGTGTGGACACATGTTTTCTTGTCTCTTAGGTATATAACTGGGAGTGGAATTGCTGGGTTATATCATAACTATATGCTTAGTATTTTAAGAAACTGCCAAAGTCTCCTGAAGTCGCCACACCATTTACATTTCTCCAACAATTGATGAGGAGGGTTCAATTTTTCCACATCCTCGCCAACACCTGTGAGTGTCCAATTTTTTGGATAATAGCTGTCCCAGCAGGTGTGCAGTGGTATCTCACTGATTTTGGTTTGTGTCTCTCTGATGCCTGGCGATGGTGAGCATCTCTTCATGTGCTCGTTGGCCATTCGCATGTCGTCCTCGGTCAGATTTCCTCTTTAAAAGTTCCATGACATGTGTCCTTCACCCCTAGCATGGTGGTGTTTCCCGACTGGCTGTGGATGCAGAAAGGCTGCCACCACTGCTCAGCTGGCTCCTTCTCCATGGCAGGGCTCACCTGCCCGCTGGAGCTGGTGGTGCATCTGGCTGAGATGCTCTGCTGTCCTTTATGGAGAGAAGGGAGTGGTGGGCTTGGCTGTGCGCCCTCTCCCACCTGGACACATAATGGTGATTTCCCACACACGTCATCCTCTGGATTTCTTAATAGGCCTGTAAGGTAGGTAGGATTCTCACCAATTTTGTAAAGGAGGAAACTGGAGCTTGTCCAAGTTTGCTCAACAAACAAGTGGTGGGCCCAGGACCTGACTCAGACCCCACATCCTTCTCATTGCTGGTGTCCAGAGACCTTGTAAGATCAAGGGTTCTAACAGCATAAGCACCTTCCTCCATGGGTCTGCTTGTGACACCTGAGCTTCTTTTTTCTTTTTTTTAGTATTTTTATCATGGTAAAATATGCTTAATACAATTTAGCATTTTAACCATGTTTAGATGTATAGGCCGGTGGTACTAAGTACATTCACATTGTTGTGCAACCATCACCACCATCCATCTCCATGACTCTTCTCATCTTGCAGAACTGAACCTCTGTCCCCATTGAACAGCAACTCCCCATTCCCCCTCCCCAGCCCCTGGCACTCACCATCCTACTTTCGTCTCTGTGAATTTGACGACTCTTGGAACCTCAAGTAAGAGGAATCACACAGTATCTGTCTTCTTGTGACTGTTATTTTTCTTAGCATAATGTCTTCAGGGTTCATCTATCTTGTCACATGTGTCAGACTTTCCTTCCTTTTTAAGGATAAACAATATTCGATTGTATGGCTAGACCACATCTTCTTTATCCACTCATTTATCAATGGACAAGTGGGTTGCTTCTCCCTCTTGGCTGTTGTGAATAATGGTGCCGTGAACATGGGTGTGCAAAGAGATATCTCTTTGAGACCCTGCCTTCAATTCTTTGGCATGTCCTTGGAAGTGGAACTGCTGGATCATGTGGTCCTTCTGTCTATTTTAGAGGAACCTCCACACTGTTCCCCCAGCAGCTGCCCCGGTTTACGTTCCCATCAGCAGTGCGCGGGGATCCAGACCTGGCTTTCTTTTTAAAAGTGGAATCAAAGGTTGAAACAGCCCCATCCCAGGACTTAAGGTGTCCAGGATCCGTAGTCTGAGATCAACCCCGTGAGCTCAAGGCCTCCACTGAGGGCCCATGAGGCCTCAAAGGCAAGGCACGCTGCTCCTGGGCTTCCCTGGGATGACAATGGGCGTGAGAGCACGGGAGTGTCACGCAGTGTCCCGTGCCGGCCGGCTCTGAGCCAGCCATCTGTAATGGAAAGTTTAGCCCATTGCCTGTGCCGATCCTAGTCATTGCCCGCCTGATGTTTACCTCCCCCTTCTCCTTCCTAACAGAACTGCAGTTTTGTTCAGACGTATGCCCAGACGTCCCTGCTCACTGGCTGCCCATGTTGCACCCTTCAGCCCCTGGCCTGCCTGTGCCCACACCCATCCCCTCCCTGTGGCAGGGCCAAGTGTCCCCACCCCACCTCCAGGCTGGGGGAGGCCCAGGGAGGCCTGGACGACAAATGGCTCTTGCAGGGTGTGATGTGTGGAAGATGGATTAGCAGGGTTGACACTAGGATCGCAGAGTCTGCCCTGGACTCCCTTTCAGAGGCCAGGACGAGGGCCCGGCAGGCCAGGGCAGAGTGAGCCAATTCCACTTCCCGGCAAGGAAGCCGCTTAGAACCGCCCTACGGGGCCGGCAGGGTGCCGTCCCAGCGCCCTTGCCAAGGACACAGTGTCTGGGGCTGTGGTGTCGTCTGTGTCTTTGGAAAGAAAGGAGGGGTTAAAATACTGCTTTGTCTGCTGAGAACTGGGTCCGTCCTCAGTCATTTCTCCATCCTTCCGTTTAATAAGAAAGACAAACACTGCGCCAGCCGGAGCACTCTGGTGCAGGGCAGGCACAGAGCCTTCGGAGGTGCTGCTCTACACAAGCTGCTCACTCCATTCAGGGCGTGAAGAGCTCCACGAAGTACAGAAAAGCCTCTGGGTCACAGCGGAGGGTTTCCTATTTTATTTTTTCTCCAAATAAGGTGGGCACCGTGGGGCTGGATGGCTGACACCTCTGAGCAAACTGGAGTTGTTCCGGGGGTCCAGTAAGCTGTGTGTGTGAAGTGGATACTGACTGTGCTCTGGGAGGACCAGACTCAAAGAGGCAGAGTTCGTATTTCCACTTGACCGTTTTCTCTCTATTTTCCATTTTACCCTTTTAACAAATCCCCCCTGGTACTCAGTTCCAGCCGGGAGCACACAGTCTGGGTTGCTAACAAGAGTGGGAACGTGTGCGTGCCTCATGGTTTTGGGGACACCCAAAGGCAGAGACAAAGACTTGGGAGCCTCCTTCTGACGGGGTTCCTTGGGCCAGGCTGAAGGTCCACACACTGCCTCGGGCATGTCCCTGCTCTGTCCCCCAGCACCTTAGAACCGCCACCTCAGCTGCCTGCCGCTCCACGGACCAGCTGATTGTCTGAGGTGGAATTTCCTACATGCTGGGAACAAGAAAAATTAAAAAAGGAAGGGCAGGGAGAAAGGCAACGGTTGCACTTTCTTCAAGATTTCCAAGTTAACGAGCTTCCCACTAAACTCCCAGGTCAGGCAGAGAACGTTCATAAGGAGAGTCATCTGGTGCCCTGAACAGGGTCTCCGAGTGCCGACCGGTCCCTGCAGGTCTGTATCTGACCTTTTGCAAAGATTCTGCTCTATTCCAATTATTGATTCTTTAATGGCATCTAATGATGATGTAAGGAAGTTGCCTGCTCAGAGCCTCAGTGCTATTGATCGCTTATTAAAGAGCCACGAGGGATGAACCTATCTGCACACATGCCAGGACCGAAGTCACTGCAGATTCCTGCTCCCTGGCACCCAGGACCCCCCTCCAAGGG
>NC_060271.1:137044237-137059409 GCF_021613505.1 Equus quagga
TCCTTCCATCTCTGCCCCCTCCTCCTGGGGTCCCCATCCTTCCAGCTTTGCCTCCCCCCTCCACCCCCACAGTCTGTGTGTGGGTGTATCTAGGGTCCCCTATGTTCCCTGCTCCAGGCCTGCGCGCCTGCTCTTTGTGTACCCGAAACACATTTCTCGGCCCTCCTCATCTGTCTAAATCCTACCTGGACTCTCAAGATACCTCTCAAATATCATTTCAAATGTCAAATAACGGAGTGATCTTTAAAAAATATAAATCAGATCATGTCCTTCTCGCGCTTAAAACCTTTAATGTTTCTGATCGCACTTCCAGCACCCCCCCAAGGGTGCCCTGCGTCCAGGCCCCCATCCTGCCCTCAGCTCTACCCGGCTCTCGCGCGAGCTCCTCCGAGCACGGGCCTTCGTCCAGTCCCCGGGGCCAGGCCTGGGTCACCCTGCCCTGGGGCTGGGCGGGGGTCTCTTTGCAGGGTCGCCTTCCCATGTGGCCAGCTCTGTGTCAGCGGCCAGGTCAGAGTTTAAATATCACGGGACCCCAAGGAGCCCTTCCCTGATGGCCGGCTGGAAGGTGGCTGCTGCGGACAGCAGAATGGTAGCCCCAAAGATGCCCACGCTGCACCCTGGACCTGTGAAGGTGTTCCATGGCATCAGGGGCCTTGCAGAAGGAATGAAGGTTACAGAAAGGAAGACAGAGATCTTCCTGGATTCCCCGGGCGGGCCCAAGGTAACCATGTGTTCTGGAAAGTGGAAAGGGGGCAGGAGGGTGAGTCAGATGCTGTGGAAAGGACTCAACCTACTTTGCTGGCTTTGAGGCTGGAGGGACACGGGCCGTCTCTGGAGCTGCGAGCGGCCTCCGGGTCCTACACCCCATGAGCAAGGGAAGCGGTCCTCGGAGCGAGGAGCGCAGCCCCCCACACCGGGGTCTTGCCGGTGCACTTGTGGCAGACCTCCAAGCCGCGCCACTGGGATGCCCGACGCCTTCCGTGGCTGCAGCCGCTCTGTCTGGGGTACCGTGTTAGGGCGTGGGAACCCACACAGTCTGCGGCCTTCTAATCACAGCGCCGACTGTTTTCTTCCTGGCTCCTGTCGTCTGAAATGAAGCGAGCTTCCCGTGGACCTGCCGGGCTCCCAGCTGCTCCCAGCCCCGGACTAGGACTAAGCGGTGGGCTCGCGGAGGCCCCGGCCCGCCCTGGGGCGCGTGCACAGCTAGGAGCGAGCGCCGCGGAGGATGGCTGCTTTCTGATTGCGTGAAATTTAATGTTTGTAATAAAACTGATTCATTAACATAAATACATAGGATTTGTTAAACCTCTTTACCACATGTCCCAAATAAATAAATTCACGAGTGAAACTTTTTTGTTTTTTGTCAAAACCTGTGTCTCACTGTTCAGAATGCAGTCACCCTGTCCAGGGACCGCTTCCTTAGCGGCGGTATGGAGGGGGAGAGGGTCCACAGACCAGGTGGGCATGAGCGCGCCCCGGGACAGCCCTTTGGCCTCTGGTGGGCGGCGGGCCCACTGCGCTCGCACATCTCCTGCTCATCTGCCTGTGTTGCCTCTGGCGGGGCTGGTGGGGGTCCCACTCCGCGCTGTGACCCTGTCTTGGTGATCTTGGCTCCTCTGAGGTCTTCATTTTTTCCTGGGGGCCTGTAATTGCAGACCGTGGGGAGTGGGTGGGTAGCTGGGAAGCTGTCTGCGCTAATGAAAGGATGCCGGCCGGCTCTTTGCTCGTGGCTGCAGCCTCGTCGTGGGACCCGCCTGCAAGCGCCCTATGCCTGACGCGTTTCCTTTCTCCCAGCCGTCGCCCTCGCAGCAGCGGGCACTCACCGTTTTCTTCTCCTTTGGAGGCAGCCCGGGGAGTAATTTCAGGGGTAGAGTGATGTCTGGCGTCTGGACGCTCTCCACGGGATTAAAAAAAGCAGATGCGTTGGAATGTAGGAGAGACAAGACACATCGGCAGCACGGAATAGAGTGCTATTTCTTCCCGGGAAATGCTCCCTGTCAGGTAAACACTAGCAAATCAAAAACCAATTCTGCGGAGGGACGATTTTTGCCTTCCAAAAGATGAAATTACGCAAGCTAAAAAACAACGTGCGCTCTGTTGAGAAAACCCAGATAAAATTGCTCTGCAAAATGTGTATATTTTATGTGTGTTCTGCTCCGTGTGAGCGTATACATGAAGTGGTGATTAGGGGCACAGTGGCAGATGTCTGGCCCGCAAGTGTCCATTTTGCTGGCTGGTGTGGCAGTGCCTGTACGAAGCTCCAGAAAGAGCGACAGCTGTCCGCGTGTTTCTGTCCAGGCGTTTGCAAGGCCTGCGTGTCTCCTGGCACATCCCTGACTCTGGGAAAGGCGTTTGGACACGTCTTTGTGACTTCACAGCCTGAAGGCTTTCAGCCCAGTGTGATGAGGAAGGATGCTGGGCCTGCCCCTCTGGGCGTTTGGGTTCTTCTGTGCAGCTGGCCCTGGCTGAGGCCGCGTGCCCTCAGCTGTCCCTGCAAGGCCAGGCACTCACCTGGCTCTGCCCTGAGCTCAGACCAGAGCAGCTTCCAGGGCCAACTCAGTCGTCTTGATCAGCCATGAGTCAGCCTTTGTTTCAAATAAATCACGTCAGGACAGCAGCCCGTGGATGTGGACCCTGATTTCCTCTCCTAGGCTGATAACAATAGACAATTGATTTCCTGTCCAAAGCTGGGTACTCCAGCGAAATTAAAAGAGTCATATCTCTGGGAAAATAATATTGTAATCTCACTCGACCCCATCTCCAGCATGAATCAAGCATTTTATGTTTCCGGTCCTCTCGAAACCTGGAGCAGCCTTTCATTTCCTCTCTGTCTGTTCGTATTCCCCGGCTCCCATAATTCAGGTTGTGATCCTCACAAGCCCTGTGTGTGACCTGCACAACCTCCCTCTGATCCGCACAACCTTCATGACCTGCACAACCTCTCTCTCTGATATGAACAATCTCCCTCTCTGACCTGTGCAACCTCCTTGTTGAGAAGAGACCGCAGTAGCAATGTGGGTGGGCATCAGCCCATTTTACAGGTGAAGGGTTTCAATAAATTTGTGTAATTTGTCCAGGCCAGGATCTTTAGACAGTGGGTGGAAGAGGCAAGAGGGAAACTCAGTCTTCTTGTCCAAATCCTTTGACACTAGGACACACAACTGTCCTCCCTCCCTGCTTCCTGCTGTCCCCTAGAATTTAGGCAGCTCGTGGCCTCGCCTCCCTTTCACATGGGAGCAGTGCCCGCCCGTCTAGTCCCAGGCCCTCCGTGGCCCTTGCTGAGTGAGCAGCATGAGTGAGTGACTCCCTTATCCGTCCACGCTGCCTCAGCCTTCGTGGCACTGTAATCTTACAGACAATGGGGTCCTGACAGAGAGGGAAGAGGATGGTCACGTTTGAATGGGGGAGAGTCTCTGCCAGGTCCAGGGCAGGGGGGAGGCAGAAGGGAGAAGGCAGTGTACCTGCGGTCCAGACTGGAGGCACAGGCGGTGCTGGGCCCCTGGGGGCATGGGTTCCTTCCTCCGTGGTCAGTGGTGAGGGCTCTGCCTGCCTTTCTGTAGACCTCTGATTCCCGGGCTCTGGAGCACGACAAACCTGGGGCGAGATGCTGAGCCACCTTTGGCAAATCACCGGTTTGTAGAGCTTTCATTTCCTGTTCTGTAAAATGGGGCCCACGGCAGTGTCTTGAGGACAGCTGTGGTTATAATGTTCGTAAAGGACCTATCGTGCAGTTATCCTTGTTCTAGTGGCAAGTCTTCAGCTGCGAAACAAGCCATTTTGGGTAGAGAGCAAACTGCTGCTCAGGCGGGAGTGGACCTGAGGGAGGGAGCGATCGGGGGTGGTGTCCAGGGCACCAGAAACAAACTTCTCCCGCTTCTCCGTTTTGCCTGGGGATAGACTCTGTGACGGATGCTGCTGTTTGGTGATAAAAATCCTTCAAGTCCTTGCCAAGGGCATGGCTCCCTTTGCAGTCCCCAGTCTGCCAGCGCGTGCACTGCGCTCTCGGGATTGTCTGGGTATCTACTTGACTCTGGGGTCAGCATCTCATGGGATAAATCACAGCCGCACTCGATCAATTGTCAAGGTTTGGCCGACTCATTTGAGAGACTGGATTCATGTTGTGCCACTTCTTCTTCTTGTCGCCATTCTTTCTGAGGAATGTGGTGTCAGAATTTTAGTGCCTCATATTTCCTACAGATGATAGCGGTAAGCTAACAGTGCGATGGTGACAGCGCTTCATGTCGTGCAGTTTGATTTGCCCAATTCCCGGCTCTTCCGGTCTTTGAAGCAGTGGCTATGCGCGAAGCCGAGATGGCGCTCCCGGCTGATCACAGCGTGCCTGCCATTTTGTGTTCAGGCACATGCTCGTTTCAGACAAAACATATTCTTTGGTATTTGTGTGGATTTTGTAGCTGTAATGAGGAGACTCTGTTTCTTAGAAAAAAAATTTTTTTAATGTAATAAAAGAAAGATGGCATTTATTGGAGACGTTTCAGGTTTCCTGGTTTTGTTTTCTAAAGATTCCCTTGGACTAACGACTGAGAGCGTAGAGTACCTAATCTTACGCCAGAAATTATGTTTGCCCCGACCTGTTTATTTGCACTGGAAGTTTGTATAGATGCTCCATCCTATCACATTTACCCGAACGCAGGCTCAGCTCTCTTGGCTCGTTGAGGGCTTCTGGCTACAGGAATTGCTGCCTCTCCCAATTTTCCAGCGTTTTGCGTTTTACCATCTGACATCTTCTCCCCCCCCCCTCCCAGATTAGAAACACTTTACTCCCCCAAGATCATATATCTATCTACACTTTCTACCAGTTACTTAATGATTACATTTTGTAACTTAACTTTGTGTCCCATCTTCCCCTTAAGTAGGTGTGTGGTGTGAGCGTGTGTGGATCTTGTTCACTGTCCCCCCAATAACTAATTTCCTAATATAACTTATGTTTAATTTAATACATTCTTATATAGAACTTACTATGTGCCAAGTCCTCTATTAAGGGCTTTACATACATTAACTTATTTACTCCTCACAACAGACCTATGAGGTAGGTACTATTATCCTCACTTTACTGATAAAGAAGAGAAGGCAAAGAGAAGTTAGGTAACTTGCTCAGGGTCCCGCAGCTACTAAAATGTGGAAGCGGGATTCTGACCAGGCGGCCAGGCGCAGTCTGGGCTCTTGACCACTGTGGGCTGCCCCGCAAATTTGAATGCCATGCTCTATTATGTGCTGACTGCTTAGACATGTTTGGGCACACTTCTGGGTCTCTGTTCTATTCTAGCAATTGTTGTGTGTATTTTCGCCCTAGAGCCTCACCCATTTATTTATTGCAGCTTTATTTCAACGTGAAGCGTCCTGTGTGAGTCCAAGAGATTATTCTGTTAAAATATTTCTTTGCCTTTTCCTGCGTTTCATTCTTCTATATGGTCTTTATCATCAATTCTACATAAATAATTCTATCGGAATTTTGATTGAGTGGCATCAAATTCACAAATTAGTGTGGTGAAAGCGTATGTCTTCCTAACATTGATCTTCTGATCTGCAATAGACTGTATTTATCCATTAGTTCAATTCTTTTCTCATGGCACTCTGCCGGGCCTGTGGCTTTAATCATTTGAGCCTGACATACTTTTTGTCAGGTTAATTTCTAGATATTCAATTGTACTATTGTGAATAGGATTTTTTTTCCACTTTTGCCCTAACATTTTTATATTCATATTAATGGAATTTTAAAAATTAGTGTCCTTTTAGATTATTTTTTTCAGGTAAGCAATCATATCATGTTTGAATAATGTCAACTTTGCCCCCTCCTTCCCAATAATTTTGTATATGCACACACACATATATACATATGTATGTGTTTGAATTTTCCCATTTTCTTACCTTGTTCTCGGGCGGGAGGATGCTGGCCGTGGTGGGCTGCCTTATCTCTTCCACGGTTTCATCGAGAATGCTCCCACTGACTCGCTGTTGGGGATTGGCTATCAGCTGTGTGGTCTGAGTAGATATTTTTAATCATGTTGAGAAAGTATTCTTCTTTCTTAGCCTATTAAAAAGTTTCAGGACACGTCTTTTCAGCATCAGGTGACACAATCATAATGCTCTTCTTTCTTGGTTTGTGCCTGTGGTGAGGCGACGTCATCGTGTGGAAGGATCCTGTTCGTGCAGTAAGTCTCGCCTTGTTTCAGTGTGTGTACCACATGTACTGTCTTTAAATTACTGCTGCAGGGGCTGGCCTAGGGGCTGAGCAGTGAAGTTCGTGTGCTCCACTTGGGCGGCTTGGGGTTTCATGGGTTCAGATTCTGGGCGTGGACCCAGCATCCTTCATCAAGCCATGATGAGGTGGTGTCCCACATATTCTGCAACTAGAATATACAACTATGTACTGGGGGGCTTTGGGGAGAAGAAGAAGAGGAAAAGAGATTGGCAACAGATGTTAGCTCAGGTGCCAATCTTTGAAAAAAAATTTACCACTACAGTATTACATATGTAATATTTGCATCTGTAGTAACAAATGGCATCTGCCTTTCGTTTCCTTTGCACCCTGTGCTTGCTGGAGTTTCGAGGTTGTGCTGGCTTTGGGAAATGAATTACTGGGATGCATCCACTCTTTTTGTGTTCTCTGGAAACATTTATCTGGCATGGAAGTGATCTGTTCCACGACAGTCTGAAAGCCTAGCCTGTGCAATGTCTGGGGCTGCCACCTTGTGAGACATAATTCTTGAACAACATTTTCAATTTCATACATAGCTTTTTTGTCTATTGCTTATCGATTCAATTATGGTGACCAATTTTCCAAGAGAAGAGAAAAACATATTTTGTCTAAATATCATCAAGGATGAAACATATTTATTGATCTTCCCTATATAAATTGAGGAAATTGGTACATTTATTTTCTTTTACCTCTCCTTCTATCTGCTGTGTGTTTTTCTCCTTACATTGTCACGAGGCTACTTTTTTACATTAAGTGTTTTCACTTTCAAGAATTACGCATGACAGATGCATCTAAATTTGTAACAATTATCCAGATTTGCTTGATGACATGACTTTAATACCCTTTGCCAGTCTTTTATGCTGTGACTTCCCCGTCTTTGAGGGACTTTTCCTTTATTTCTTTGTTGATGGCCCAGAGTGCATTCCTGAGGGCAGGTGCCTGGCAGCGCTGAAACCTTAGCTGGGTATAGAATTTTGGGGTCATGAGCTTTCCCTTTAACTCTGAAGTCTCTGTTTCATTGTTTTCTAGTATTTAGTGTTGTGGAAGGGAAATTGAGGCCAGGCTGATACTTATTTGTAAAAAGAAATCTATTTTTCTTACTGGATTTTTGAAGGAAGCTTTATCCGCAAAAGTAAAAAATTTCACCAGATTTTGACTTGGTTATTGGAGTCTTATCATCAATATTAAATGGCATGTGAAATATCTATTAAGTGTCCAGATTTGTTTGTTTATTTATTTCAAGGACATTTCTTCTAGGACAGCTGCTGGTACCATATGACTTCTCTTCCCTTTGTTCTGATTTCTCCCACGTGTGTCTCGTATGTTCAGCATCCCCCTCCTCATCACTTCTGGCTCTTTGTTCTTTTATCATGCATCCTTGTGTAACTTCCCAAGTCTGCCTTCCACATTATGTATTTGATTTTTCTATAGAGTTATTTCTATCTGGTGATACTTCTGGAGGTGTTTTTAATTCCTCTGTTGCATTATTCATTGCCTTAAATTATTTCTTTAAGTAAGCCTATTCCTCTTTTCTATCAGTTTGGTATCTTATTAACTCATATTTCAATTTCTGTTGTCTAGAGTCCACATTTTCTTTTATTTAAATTACAGCTTTATTGAGATGTAAGTCACATATCATAAAATTCACTCTTTTAAAGTGTGCAATTCAGTGATTTTTTAGTATATTCACAGAGTTGTGCAACTATCACCACAAATTTCAGAATATTTTCATCACTCCAAGAAGAAACACTGTATCCATTAGCAGTCACTCCCTATTCTCTCCTCCCTCCACCCCTTGGCAACCACTAATCTACCTTCTATTTCTGTGGATTTACTATTCTGAACATTTCATATAAATGGAATCATACAATATATGATCTTTCATGACTGACTTTTTCACTTAGCAATATTTTCAAGCTTCCTTCATGCTGTAGCATGTAGCAGTACTGCATTCCTTTTTATTGCTGACTAATATTCCGTTGTATGGATGGACCATGTCAGTGATGGACATGCTGACTATTTTCACTTTTTGACCATTGTAAATATTGCTGCTATGACTATTTGTGTACATTGTGTACAGTATGTGGATCAATATTTATGATTCTCTTGGGTATATACCTTGGAGTGGAATGGCTGGGTTATGTGGTAACTCTATCTTTAACATTTCGAGGAGCTGCTAAAATATTTTCCAAAGTGGATGTACCATTTTACATTCCCACCAGCAATGTACTAGGGTCCAATTTGTCCACGTCCTTGTCAACACTTGTTATGGTCCATCTTTTGTATTTTAGCCATCCTAGTGAATGAGAAGTGGTATCTCATTGTGGTTTGGATTTGTATTTCTTTAATGTCCAATGATGTTGAGCATCTTTTCATATGCTTATTGGCCCTTTGTATATCTTCTTTGGAAAAATATTTACAGTCATGCATGGCATAATGACATTTTGGTCAATTATGGGCTGCGTATATAATGGTGGTCCCATAAGACTAGTACGGTACAGCCTAGATGTGTAGTAGGATATACCGTCTAGGTTTGTGTACACTCTGTGATGTTCACACAATGACAAAAATGGCCTAATGACACATTTCTCAGAACATATCCCTGTCATTAAGTGACACATGACTGTATTCATTCTTTTGCTCATTTTTTGGTTGGGACATTGTTTTTTTATTGTTGAGTTGTAAGAGTTCTTCATGTGTTCTGTATACCAACCCTTTATCAGATATGTGATTTGCAAATTTTCTCCAATTTCACAGGCTATCTTTTCATTTTTTTGGTAGTGTCCTTTGAGGCATACCAGTTTTTAATGAAGTCCCATTTATCAATTTTTTAAATCACTTACTCTTTTGATGTTATATCTAAGAAACCATTACCCAATACGAGGTCATGAAAATTTACTCCTATGATTTTTACTAGGAATTTTATGTTTTTTAGTTCTCACATTGAGATGTGTGATACATTTTGAGTTAAATTTCGTGTATGATGTGAAGTAGAGGTCCACATTCACTCTTTCACATGTGGATACCCAGTTGTCCCAGCCCTGCTTATTGAGAAGACTATTCTTTCCCCCACTGAATCCTTTGGCACTCTTGCAAATGTCAATTAACCATAAATGTAAGGGTTTATTTTTGGACTCTCAATTCTATTCCATTGATCAATGTTTCTATTCTGGTGCATTATAAAGTGTCCTTCTTTGTCTCTAATAACCATTTTTCTTGTAGTCTATTTTGCCTGGTGTAAGTGCAGCCTCTCCAGCTCTCTTTTGGTTATTGTTTGCATATGGCTTTTTAATTTTAACATATTTTGGAGATCTTTATGTGTCAAGATTTTTCATTAATTTTACAGCTACATAGTATTCCACTTATAGCTGTACCATAATTTATGTATGAAGTTTTATCTTTGAAATCTTGAAATTTCACCATAGAATATATGTAAGTATGGATCCTCGTGTTTTTTTTTTTTTATACTTTCAGGCACCTTGTAGACTCTCTCAATCTAAAGTTTCTTGCTTTATTCAACTCTCAAGAATTATTATAATATTTAAAAGGCATTTCATCACCTCTGTCTCTGTTTCCTCTTTATGTAGCTCATCCTTCAAAACACTCTGGGTTGGTCCTCTATGTCGTGACTTTTTCCTCATGTTTTCTGTATCTTTCCCTTTTTGTTTTGTGTTTTGGATTTCCCCTCACTTCTGTCTTCTAGAAAGCTAATTTAGCTTTAGCCACGTGATATTTTGTGTTCTATTTTGCACGTCTTTGGTGGAATTTGTTTACTTTCGCAGTTATATTTCCGTGTTCTCTTATTGCTCATTTTCCACAGCAGACTATTCTTATTAAATGAATGCAATACCATGTTGAATTTCTCTTATGAAATCAGTGTTTTGCTTTTTCTTTTTAAAGATTGGCACCTGAGCTAACAACTGTTGCCAATTTTTTTTTTTTTAATTCTTCTTCCCAAAGCCCCTCAGTACATAGTCGTATATTCTAGTTGTGAGTGCCTCTGGTTGTGCCATGTGGGACGCTGCCTCAGTGTGGCCTGATGAGCAGTGCCATGCCTGCGCCCATTATCTGAACCGGCTAAACCCTGGGTCACTGAAGCAGAGTGCGTGAACTCAACCACTCGGCCACAGGATGGCCCCTGAAATCAGTGTTTTTTAAAAAGTTATCTTCTGTTTCCTGAATGGTCCTTTTCTTTTCTCCCCTGGGGAAATTTGTTTTTCTTGTTTCTTTCCTTTCTTGATGTTGATTTTCTTCGAGTGTCTGATGACCTTGGTTGTGTTTTTCTATTTACAAGTGAAAAACTAGACCAATTAATATAAATTGTTCTCCTGGGTCTCTCATCACTTTTGATGTCTGTTTCTCCAGGTGGCCTCTCCCTTGATGGGGATGACCACAGCCTCTATTGGGGAGGGGGTGGGTAAATTGATTGGGAGGGTGTGTTACAGGGAGCACATGGCCTAAATGAATGCTGTGTCCTGTGTATTTGAAAACACTTACCTCCTAGACACGACTCGTCCCTCCCCCCGGCCTCTCACCTGTCTGTTTGAAGGTGTGGGATTCACCCAATCTCTGCTGTTTGTCTCTCTTAGCTGCTGCACCCCAAGTAGGAGATCCACGGCTTCCTACGTGCTTGGTTGATTTCTTTAGCTCTTTGGTTTTCTCTGGGGCTATGCCGCTGCTGCCAGGGACTCTGTAGGCAGAAGGAGTGGTTTCAGGGCATAGGTGTTCCTTTGATTAACTGCCCAGGTTATAGCCCAGTTGCCCCTGCAGCTTGCCGTGCTGGCTGGAGCTCCTGCTGCCCTGGTGGGAGGAAAGCCTTCCACCTTCAGGCCGTTTCTCTCAGGTGCGGTTGGAGCCGTTGCCGCATCTGCTCCAGCTCGTCTACCAGTGCAGCTTCATCTACATTGTCTTCCAGAAAGCCATCCAAATCTCTGGCCTGCTATGGCTCCAGTTCCCAGGTCTTGGCTGTAGTGTGGATTCATGTACTTCAATGAGTTCTTATTATCACGCAATAGAATTTTGGGAATGAACAAGGAAAAAGCACATGCCAGCTTTACCATTTTGAAAAGAAAACTTGGTGGGGCAGGGTAATTGGGAGAGACAGAGAGAAAGCATTTGGAGAACAGGAAAGTGCTTGAACTTTGATGTCACCCAACAGAATGAGTCATTCTATTTGGGGGAAAGACATTGGAGGGCCCTGAAGGGAGGGGTAGAAAGGGTCCAAAGACAGATTGTACCCCTTGTCCTGGCCCAGAACCAGGTGCCACTCATGTTAACCTTGTTTCTTGTTTCATTAATATCCCTTCCCCAGCTCCACATCATGAAAATGTTTGCTTAACTGGTAAAATACATTGTTGAATTCCAACTAATATGGGCCCTCACGTTTTCCTCTGAAAATATGGGAGGTAAATTAGTTAATTATTGTTTTTGAATTGATGTGCTATGCAGGCTTTTGATTTATAACTTAATTGTGCTGCTTTAGGTAACTTCCAATTTTTAACTGGATCCATTTGAATAAACTTTGGGTTCCATCTCAGTATTAGCCAAACGAAGATGAAAAAGTAAGCTGGAGAGTTTCGTAGCTTTGTAACAATAGCATAAAATGTGGAATAATGAACTGTAAATGTGTCTAATTACATAAATAATGCATTTGTGTAATTGTCAAGTAAGGGGGTGTGCTAATGAATCAATTATTTTTAATTGTAGGATGCTTGATTGTTTCAGAAATATAATTGATTGTAATCAAGAATCAATTAAATGTTGATAGTAATTATGTTTATCAAGCTTAAATACATGACATCATTACACTATAACTGCTTCAGGAAGACGAAACTAGAATGAGGTTATTATAAGTGAAGGAGAAATGGCTCATATTTATGCCAACAGCTCAGCAGTGGTGGGGCTGCACAGTAATGAGGTGGAGAAGAGGAGAGCCTTCTTAGGGCTTATCAGTAGAGGCTGATGAAGGCAAGCTCCTCCAGCTGTGAGCTCATCACATCCCCAAAGCTAAGCAGGTTTTTGCCTGTGGGGAGCGTCTGGATTAGATACTTTTAAGATGAAAACCACAGGTGCGCTGTAGGTGCGGCACGGCCAGGCCCCCCAAGCATTGTTCTTGGTGAAAATGCCGATACGTGATCCCAGATTATTTAGGCTCTTTTGAAGTGTGTGTAGCATTTGTCTTGGCCCTGTGGCTCTGCCCACGTTGACTTGAGATGCTCAACCCATCCCATCACATTCCCCTCCGGTGGTCTGCACGTTATGGAAATGAACGTTACTATGTGAGGAGGCGTTGAATTTAATGTCCATTCACTGTAAATGCTAGCCTGCAGGCTCCTCTGCCTCTGGGACTGTGTCTCGCTCATATTTGTGTCCCCAGTGCCTGCCACGTAGTAGGTACTAACAAATATCAAATGAGCAATACAAGAATTGTTCAGGATTCGTTAGCTAATTAGGATTCTGCTCCTACGTGGGTGCTTTTCTCCACCATTGTTGACTTCCCCGTGCTCTCCCACTCATTCATTCATTCAATAAATGTTTATTGACCGCCCGCTATGTGCCAGGAACTGTCCCAGAGGTTTAGGATCTGTCGTTTAACAAGGCGAGACAGTCCTTACCCTCATGGAGCTCATAGTAAATAAAGAGAAGCAGGTAATTGAACAAATCACTGTGATAGGATGTGACGGATGCTGTTGGGATGCAGACGGGGCACAACGTGTCCAAGTTGGCACAGGTGGTAAGTGGGGAGCTGGGAACTGAAAGTAGGCAGGTGACCACTGAGCTCAGCCCTTCCCCACCACACAGGCCTTCTCTTCAGCTTGGCCTTCAGACCCTTCATGATACTGTGCTTTCCCTCCATTTTCATTCACTGGGCTGGGCGCTGGGCTGGGGGCGATCATCAGAAGCACAGGTCCTTCAGCTCCTGGGGGTTTTCTTTGGTCATTTCGTCCTCTCTCCTCTCCTCTCTGGTGCTCCTACTTTCTGATGTCAGGTCTCCTGGGCTGACACTCTAATTTTTGTGTATTTTCATCCCCATTTTTCACCTTTTTATTTTGTTCTACTTTATAATCCAAACTTGTTATTGTATCTTCAATGTTTAGTATTCTACTTTTTAATTTCCAAGAGTTTTTCTTTTTTCTCTGAGTGTTCTTTTTTCACAGCATACTGGTCTCATTTTACAAATTCATTTTCTGTTCTTTCTGAGAAAATTAATGATAGTTTCTTGTAAAATTTTTCTTATGTTCTTGTTCTTTCTGAGTTGCTTTTTTTGTTTGCTTGTTTGGGTTTGTCTGTTGTGTGTGTATGTGTGTTAGAAGTTTCTCTCGTATATCTGCCAATATTGGGCTATTCTGCTCATATTTATGAATGACTCACTGACACCTGGTGGAAGCTTTGTGTGCAAGGTGGGGCTTGGTGAGTAGGGGCCTCTGCTCCAGGGTCGGGGGCAGTGGTTTTGTCATGGAACCCCCAGTGACAGAATCGGCAAGTGTTTTCCCTCAGGCTAGTCAGTTTCCTCAAAGAAAAATCCTCCAGTCTTCTGCTGGGTTATAAACCTCAGTGTTAGCATCTGGAGGTGAATTGGAGGAAGAGGATGGCATTGGCAGGTCCAGTCAGCACCTGCCATCCCTTCTCCTTCTGGTCCCTTCTTGAAAAATTTCGTCCTCAAGAGATTGGGTGGGTTGAGCAAGGTGGCTGTCCATGCTGACTGGGGGCTGGTGAGAGTCTGGGAGGCTGCGACCTGGATGAGGAGGGGACCATGGAGAGGAGTGGCCCAAGGCAGGGTGGCCTAGCCCAAGCAGAATTGCCTCCTCGGGATGCCTGATTCTGGAGTGGCAGGAAGCCGACTGGAAGAGCAGCAGCAGTGTAGACACACCACGGATTCAAGGGGTGGTTCGAGCTGAGGCCCAGGGGTTGCTCTTTCCAGTGACGGGAACTCTGACCTGGAGCATCCTTTCTGGGTGTCAGTATCCCTGTCTACAAAATGAGAGAGTTGCCCCCCGGCACTCTCTCTGTTACGTCCCCACCAGCTCTACGGCTGTGTGACGCTGTGAAGAGGGCGGCCGGGTGGGCTTGGTCTTGGGCCCTGTCGACGTTCTTTATAAATAACCACAGGAACCCTCCGCCTCTGGTTCTCAGTGCTGCCTGCTACCTGAGCAGTTCAGGGATCCACACCTTTTTTGTGTTTTAAGAGTGGTAATTACACCACCCCAGAGGGCAAAGTTAAGCACAGTTGAAACTGCTCATCATTCCTACCTTCTCCACCCGTCAAGCCACGGAGGTCTGCTTGGTCACCCCTAGACTCAGCTTTCCCCACTCTGTTGGGGGCCCGAAGGGTCATCCTTCGTCCTGGCTGAGCCGTGCTCTCTGGTCTTGCTCCCAGCAGAGCGCCATCGGGAGGTCTGGCCGGGCTCCGCAGCAGGCCCGGCTCCCTGAGAGAAGGGCAGGGTTTGTGAAATAAGCAAATCCCTGAAAACACATGGGCTCAGTGTCTCCCAGGGTGGTCCAGGGACTAGCAAAGGGTGAGTGCTGATTAAAAATCTAAATTCTTTGGCCCTGCCGCCACCCAGTGAATAAGGACGGCAAGCTGTGTGGGGCTTGCGTTTGGAGTATTATTAAAATCCGCGGATTTGCGACCACATGGCTTTGCTAGTGAAGCTGCGCCCAGGCTGACTCGCGCCTGCCTCTGCAGCTCTAAGCGTCGAGCTCAGCGTCAATACAAAGTCCACTGTTGAACAAGTAGACTTACATGAACAAGGACAAGGGCACACGCGTGTATCTGCACACACGCACTGACACGCATGCACACAGGCGTACGCGTGCACACGCTTCCCAGAGGGTTTTCCCTCCAGACACGCTGGCCGTGTGGTCCATGCTGGACTGTTACAGTTCGCCTGTGTTGCAGATCTTCCCTGAACCGACTCTGGGGGCGTCTGGCATCACTGTTCCTCCTGGGTTGGC
>NC_060271.1:137064409-137116935 GCF_021613505.1 Equus quagga
GTGTGGCTCCCTCCTGGGCTCTGGGGGAATGTGGGGGAAGGTGTGAGGCACAGCAGTCACCCTAGGGAGGGAGGGAGGGCAGCAAGGACCAGAGAGCCAATGCCTGGTTGGAGCGTGCTGGTGGAGTGTCACTCCTGGGAGCCCAGGCTTATCACAGGTCAGGGGGACTGTGTTGGTGAGTGTGAGGGACCAGGATTCCTGACTCATGGGGAAAGGATGCGTCTGCAGACTGCGTGGCTGTGGGCCTCGGCGTGAGTGACCGTGCAGCAAGGGCCACGGCCCGAAGTTGATGCATCACAGGATGCAGCAGAGAAGGACAGACTGAGGTTTCTGAGACCACATCAAACTCAAGGCACAGCGGGTGACACGATCAGCAGAGCCGACAGGAGTTGTGAGGGGCCAGAGATGGGCTTTCTGTGAGGAGCAGCAGGGCACACAGCCGGGCGGGGCATTGGGGACAGACATGAGGGTGTGAGTGATGGAAGCCAGGACTTGACCCAGAGCTGGGGGGAGCTCTCAATGGCTCCCATGAGAGGGTAGAGTCATCTATCCTCGGAGGTGGTTGTTTCACATTGCAACGATTTTAGAGATTTGGGGAAGAATCCATGTTTTTAACTACATACACTGAGTTGGCAGCAAATTCTTGAAGATCCTACTGAAGGCTAGGAAGGCCAGACTGGGTGCCCCTCCCAACCCCACACATGGATGGGATATTTCTGGGAATGGATATGTTGCGAATAAGGCATGAAAACCCATTTTTATAGGAGTAGGAAAAAGGAACAAAGTGTATCCTATGGGGCTACCTGGGGAAGACAGATATATGTCAATAAAATACCAGTAAATAGTAATGGGAAGACTGTCCTGAAGCCACAGCCGAGTGCTGGTGTCGTGGGGACTGCAGGCCCACCCCTCACTCCCAGGGAGGCCTGACGCCCCTGCAGGACGCAGTCAGCAGCCCCAGGGGGTGCAGAGACCTGGGCCAGGGAGTTGGTGGTTCGGAGGGGACAGGGGACGTGTGTGACTGGGCTGAGGAATCGCCATCCCTGTGTTGTCTCCTCTGCAGTCTGGCTGGGCGTCACCTGTGAGGGGTTTTCTCTGCACAGTCCTGGAATTGGTTTAGTGCAGGACCCCAGCTCCTGTCTGGGTGGACAGATGGGGGCAGATCTTGGGGCAGACCTGGTAGCCCCTGACGGGCCCGTCCCAGCTGGGCCGGTCCAGGTGGGAGGGCTCCAGGGAAGGCCCGGTGGGCTCCCGGCTTTCTCCTTCCTCCTTGTCCCTCCTGCTTCTTCCTTTCCCCTTGCTCCTCTTTCCCGCTTTCATGCTCCATTTGTGGTCTGTTCCTTCCCCTCCCCACTCTCTCTTGCCTTAAATAAGACACCAGTTTAAACAGATGGAGAGACTGACTGAAGTTCCAGCACTGCTTCTCCTGAGTGCAGCCTCTCCTCTGTCTTCCCTGCGCACCTCTGGCTCTAGCCTCTCGGGGAGCTTGCTCGTGTAGAGTGGCCTGTGGGCACCCTGGTGCTGCCCTCGACGCGGCTCTCTGGGGGTGCAGAGTCACACACAGCCACGGCGAGGCGGAGCTGAGGCATGGTGCGATGTCACAGAAGAGCTTTCCTCTTCCCGTTGTTGTGTTGCATCCACTCCCAGCCACTGCTGAGAGTTGGGTGCGCTGGCTTTGATGGGCAGGATGCAGGAATTTACAGCCAGGCCTTTCAATATGGGGCTTATGACTCTCTTGGGTAACCTCTAAGGGGAGGTGGGCCAGATATTCTGAATGAGTTCTCTAATTTCCATGAGGGGATGTTTGCCCTCACCCTCAGCTGGACTGCTAATAAGGGCACAGGATCCTATTTCCATGAGCAACCCAGAAAACCTGCACCCAGTCTCCTTCAGGGAGGATGGTCTTTTATTCAGGGGAGACTGATCCAGCATATCCCAAAGGCTGCTAAAAACAGCCCGAGGAGGATTGCCAGGGGTGGGCCTGCCTGTGCACCTAATCAGTGCTCCTGTTCTAAAAAACGAAGTCTCCTTGGAATCTCTAAGCTTTCAGAGCCCTTGCCCCAATATCACTGCTTATCTTTGAGCACTTGTTGATTGAGAAAAAAACATAAATAAAACTACCATGCATTTGTTTATAGTTTTAAAATGGATTCATGTTTTATCAAATGCAACAGCATCTACTCACGTTTGAAAACAGTGTATTATTTAGTCTGTGGCCAGCTCCTGGAGTCACACAGATTGGTGGAAGCCTCACAATAACTCTGAGGTCCCCGAGGATGCCGTATCTCTGGAATCTGTGGGCTGGAATCTGTGGCTGTAGGTGCTTTGAAGGCTCTCCCTAAACTGAACCAGCCCAGCAGGGAGCCTTGCGTGTGGATTGTGTTTTCCCGTCTTCTCTTTCCCACGGAAAACTTCCTCTGCTGAGTGGCACTGTGTCGTGATGTCATTGGCCTGAGGGACACCACCGTGGATGGTGCCACGGAACCTGTGTGCCATGAGGAGGTTGTCGAGACGCTGCCATCCTGTGCTGCAGGCAGGTTTCTGTTGCCTGCAGTAGTAGCCTGTTCTGGCTGAGCCGGGTGAGAAGGAGCTGACCAAAAAGGCCTGGGGAGGCCTTCTGGTCCCAGCTATGGCAGAGTGACTGGTTCTGGACTCCCCCCCGCCCCCCCCCCCCCATTAAACAACCATAAAATTGGTCAGAATCTACGAGACAACTGTGTTCAGGTATGGACAACAGTCAGTGAAAGACTGACCCTAAGAGAGGGGAAACTGATGAGTTGTGCCCTACGGTTACTTAGCTCTTAGCCCCATTAAAAATTTCCATTTTGGCAGAGAAAACAGGAGTTCGAGGGAGCAAGGAGATCCCATAAAGCTGAGGAGGCGAAGGTCAGAGCTGAGGAGGCTGAGGCACCTGGAGTGGGCGGAGCGGGGCCTGGGAGAAGAGGCAGCTGTGTAGAGGGAGCCCGGAGTCCTGTGTGGGCTCTCCGGGAGAACGTGGTAGGTGTCTGGGCTGTGCATGCCTGGGTGAGAGGATGTGGACCACCCAAGGAGTAGCTGCTGTGAGGATGAGGATGAAACAAGATACTAGATGCCAAGCAGAGCTTGGGGACATTTGGGCCCAAATCTGTCTATTGTCAGAGACAGACATTATCAGTACCTCCTTAACACCCTGGGTATTCATCCAACGGGAAAGAAGGAATAAAAACCATTCCCTAGAGGAAGGCCTATTCCAGATCTTCCAACAGTGTAAAACTAAGCCCTGACAGGAGCTGCAGAAGACGGAGTCTGGAGGTTGAACCTTACCAAGTTAGAGAGCTTGGGCAGAACAAAAAAGAAAACAAAAGCAAAACCAACAAAAACAACCCATATAAGTTCAAGGTGATTAGCTAGTGAATGAACTGTCTAACAGAATAATAAGAAAAACACTCTTCAGAGGAAGATAGAATATGGGGTCCATATAATGTTTCTTTAATAATGGTCAATATACAAAGGAAAAGAAAATGTGACTTATGGTTGAGAAAATAAAAGCAATGAAAAGAAACAGACTCAAGAGAACCAAATGTTACATTTATCTGAAAAAGATTATAAAGCAGTTATTATACGTATACATTTAAAAATCCAAAGGAAAATGTCTTTAAAGAATTCAGTGAAGATATGAATGATGTTCATGAGTTCACAGGTGGGGAATCTTCAGAGCAATAGAAACTAGAGAAAAACCAAATGGAAACTCTCCAGAACTGAAAAGAAAAACAGCTGAAATAATATAATGTCTTGGCTTCACATCAAATCGGAGAAGGCAGAAGAAAAAGTCTGTAAATGTGAAGACAAATCAATAAAATTTATCTGATTTGAAGATGAGAGGGAAAACTGTTGAAGGAAAATGAACAGTTTCACATGCAATAAGAGTCTCATAAAGAGAAGAGAGTGAGAATAGAGCAGAAAAATACATTTGAAGAAATAATAGCTGAAAGTTTTCCAAATTTGGTGAAAAACTTAAAATTAGAGATTCAGAAAGCTCAGCCATTCCCAAGCAGTATAAATACAGAGAAAACCACACCTATGCACATCATAGTCAAATTGCTAAAAACCAAAGATGAAGAGAAAATCTTGAAAGCAGCTTAAAAAAACCAAAAAGCAAAAAGACCTAGCAGGGGACAATGATAAAAATGATGGCCATCTTCTGATAAAATATAAAGAAGTCCAGAAAACATTGGAAGAAGACCTTTAATGTGTTGGAAAAAAAAAAAAAGCTGTCTATCCAGAGTTTTCTGTTCAGTGAAATATCTTTCAAAAATGAAATGGGGCAGCCTGGTGGCATAGTGGTTAAGTTCGCATATTCCACTTTGGCAGTCGAGGGTTCACCAGTTCAGATCCCAGGTACAGACCTAGGCACTGCTGGTCAAGCCATGCTGTGGTGGGCATCCCACATATAATGTAGAGGAAGATGGGCGTGGATGTTAGCTCAGGGCCAGTCTTCCTCAGCAAAAAGAGGATGATTGGCAGAGGAGGTTAGCTCAGGGCTAATCTTCCTTGAGAAAAAAGTGAATGAAATAAAGACATTTACAGAAAAACAGAAAACTGAGAGAATTTGTCACCGTCAGACCTACACTACAGGAAACGCTAAAGGAAATCCTCAGATTGTAGGGAAATGAAAGTGTGAATTTACAGAAAGATAAACACTAGAACTGGTAAATAGGTAAATATAAAATTGGTTTCTTTTCGCATAATTTCCTTAGAAGACAATTGACTGTTTAAGACAAAAATAATAACACTTTAAGGTGAAGTTTATAAAGTATATAGAAGGAAAAGACATGAAAACTATAGTATAAAAAACAGGGAATGGGTTGGTAAATGGAATTATACTGTTGTACGGGGAGTGTGAAATTTGAAGTGGGAAATGCAAAGTGTCAGATGGGAAGTGAGAAGTGTGAAATGTTATAATATTGACTCTAAATAGACTTTGAAAACGTAAGGATATATATTGTTCTAGAGTAACAACTAAAAATAACTAATAAGGGAAAAAGAAGATAAGAAGCTAATAGAGGCTATAAAATTAAATCCTGAAAAACATTTAATGAACACAAGAGAAGACAGGAAAGAAGGAACAGAGGACAAAGAAATAGAAGGGACAAATTTAAACCCAACCATCTAAGTAATTACATTAAATTTAATTGGACTAAATATTCTAATTAAAAAGAAGAGATTGTCAGATTGGATGAAAAAGCAATCTCCAATTATATGCTGCTCAGAAAGATGCACTTTAAAGTTGAAGACACAAATAGATTGATATAAAAGAATTAAAAAAAACGTTAAACTGTGCAAACAGGATGCATAAGAAAGCTGCCATAGCTATATCAATACTAGACAAAGCAGATGTCGAGACAAGAGATAAGAGGGCCATTTCATAATGACGAACGGGCAGTTCATCTGGGAGACATAATAACCCACAACATGCACGCACCTGGAAACAAAGCTTCAAAATTCATGATGCAAAATTGACGTGGTACTAAAGGAAAAGATAGACATATCCACAATCATTATCAGAAGTTTTTAACTTAGATAACATTATTAGCCAACTTGATCCATTTGACATTTATAGCATGCCACACCCTACACGATACGTATTCTTTTCACATGGACATGGCATATTCACAAAGGTACACTGGACCGCAAAAAGTTTCAGTACAAACAACAGACTTTATTTCTCACGGTTATGGAGGCTGGAAGTCCAAGGTCAAGGTACAGACAGATTTGGTGCCTGGTGAGGACCCTCATCCTGGGTCACAGATAGCATCTTCTTGCTGTGTCCTCACATGGTGGAGGGGGTGAGGGAGCTCTCTGGGGTCTCTTATAAGGACACTAAACTTGCTCCTGAGGGCTCCACCCTCATGACTAAATCATCCTCCTACAGGCCTCATCTTCGTCCACTGTCACACTGGGCATTAGGTTTCAACATATGAATTTTGAGGGGACACATTTAGTCTATGGCACCTGGTTTAATTTTAAATGTTATCCGTGTGGTTTTGGTTCTGCTATCTAGTTGCCATATCTGGTGTGGTTTTTGGGGGGTTTTTTTTGGTAAGGAAGATTGGCTCTGAGCTAACATCCGTTGCCAATATTCCTATTTTTGCTTGAGGAAGATTGTTGCTGAGCTAACGTCTGTGCCAGTCTTCCTCTATTTTGCATGTGGGATGCCAGCACAGCGTGGTTTCATGAGCAGTGTGTAGGTCAGGACCCAGGATCCAAAACCGTGAATGCCAGGCAACCGAAGCAGAGTGTGCGAACTTAACCATTATGCCACCAGGCTGGCCCTGCCATATCTTGTTTTCATGTGGAGATTTGAAAAGGTTGTGAAACTCTGCCATCACTGCCACCACACTCCGAGATTTGATCAGTTCCCTTTTCTGTGCGTTCTGGGTCCCTCTTCTCCAGAGCCTCTGCCTCTCCATCACGTCTAGACTGAGCGCTCTTCCAGCCTGCGTGTGCTGTCGCTGTGGGGATGACACAGTCACGGTTGTCCCGGGAGTCCTTCACTACTCTCTCAGGCTGGCTGTCCTGCTCCCTGTGCCCTGTAGCTTTTGTCCATTGGCTCATTTGTTCTTTATCTACCCTATTTTGGAGTGGAGCTCTGTATGTTTTAGTTCTTGCGTGCTTGGAAATGCCTTTATTCTACAAGATGTGGTAATTTTGCTGGTTCAAGAAATCACAGCTTCGGAGGCAGTGTCTTATTGTCTTCTAGCACTAGTCCTGTTGACATCCAGAGGCCTTTCCTCTCTTGTTCTTTGCATGTGACCTGTTTTTCCTCTCTGGAAGCTTTTAAGATGGTTTATTTATTTATTTCATCTTAAAACTTCGTATGCTGTGGTGTGCGTCCCCCTCAGTCATTGGCCCGGGTCCTCAGTGAAGCTTCTCAGTGGAGGAAAAATCTATTGTATTATTTCTTTTGTCCTCTCCTTCCATCCATACTATTTTTGACGTTTCTATCAGTTGGATGTTGGACATCCTGTGTCCATCCACTAACTCTTTAACATTCTCCCTGTTCTGTTTCCTCTCTACCAGATTTCTGTCCCTTTGTTTTCCAAATTGCCCTTTGAAGTTTTAGTTTAACCTATCATAATTTTAATTTTAAAGAGTTCTCTCTTTTTCTTATTCTCTTATATTCCTAGCATCTTTTTTTTTAAATGAATTCAGTAGTTCCTTCACCTGTGAGTATTTCTTATATATACTTTTTTCCTCGATTTTTTTCTATTTCCTTCATTATCTGTTTCCTCCAGACTCCTTTTCCTCCTTGTTTCGTTTGTTCTGGGTTTCATGCGTGGCTGTCTGCTCGTATTTAGTAGTGAGGAACTTGGTGGATGGGAAGCTGTGTGTGACAAGGGTCTGTCAACTGGTTGACTTCAGTGTCTGGTTGTGGGAGTGATACAGCGAGTGTTGGTGTATAGAGGTCCTTTGCCTCCATTCGATGACTCCAGCAGATCCTCTGATTTCCGTGGAGGTTAACGTGGTGCTGGCAACTTTCTTGCAGCTGTGTGGCTGAGGGTGGGTGGGGGTGGGGTGGAAGCAGGGAAGCAACCTGGGGGGTCCGGTCTTTCAGCGTGCAGTTTTAGTTAATCCTCTTCTTAGAGTCCTTGTCTTTCCCCACCTTTAACTGTCCTGGTGTCCCCAGCCTGGGCCTGTGTGTTGGATTTCTCTGGGGAGTAAGTCTCTGATGTCCTGTTCCTAGTGTGTGGTCAGGGAGGGGCGGTTATCTGCCTGTGTGAGTTGGAAGCCCTCCTGGGTTGTTCACCTGCTCTCTGAATCTCCACCCACACCTATTTCTGATCTTGCACCTCATCCCCATGACTCCCATCCCAGCTCCCTTCTGGGGAAACTGCCTCAGAGGCCTGACCTTCCTGCCCTGCTTCCTGCCCTGCTTCCTGCCCTGCTTCCTGCCCTGCTTCCCCTCCTGCTTCCTCTCCTGCTTCCTCTCCTGCTTCCCCTCCTGGTTCCTCTCCTGGTTCCTCTCCTGGTTCCTCTCCTGGTTCCCCTCCTGGTTTCCCTCCTGGTTCCTCTCCTGGTTTCCCTCCTGCTTCCTCTCCTGGTTCCTCTCCTGGTTCCTCTCCTGCTTCCTCTCCTGGTTCCCCTCCTGCTTCCCCTCCTGGTTCCTCTCCTGCTTCCCCTCCTGGTTCCCCTCCTGGTTCCCCTCCTGCTTCCCCTCCTGCTTCCCCTCCTGGTTCCCCTCCTGGTTCCCCTCCTGCTTCCTCTCCTGCTTCCTCTCCTGCTTCCTCTCCTGGTTCCCCTCCTGGTTCCTCTCCTGCTTCCTCTCCTGCTTCCCCTCCTGCTTCCTCTCCTGGTTCCTCTCCTGGTTCCCCTCCTGGTTTCCCTCCTGGTTCCTCTCCTGGTTCCTCTCCTGGTTCCTCTCCTGGTTTCCCTCCTGGTTTCCCTCCTGGTTCCTCTCCTGGTTCCTCTCTTGGTTCCCCTCCTGGTTCCTGTCATGCTTCCTCTCTTGCTTCTTCTCCTCATTCCCCTCCTGGTCCCCTGGGCAGCTGAGTGTGACTGCCTTGGCTTTTATAAGTCACACACCCTCTTCACCCATTTTCTATTTTCATATAATCTGTGACAGTCTTCCACCGTTTACCATTCATATCCCATTCTCTCTGGTCCTGCATATTTCCTCACGGTAACTTTGTGGCCTCTAGGGAGGGACGGGAGACTCGTGTGGTCAACCTGTCCTATTCACCATACTTCTCATCGACTTTTGATTTGTGTTGCACTCTTATATTCTATGTATTCCTGAGGAATCTCCTTAGGTCCTACCTGGAGCAGGGCAGAAGTGTAAGTAGGCACACTAGGGTTTTGCCAATGACTAGTAGTCATCAGGTCTGGAGCCAATGGGGAGGTAGGTGACCCTGCCCTTGTCCTCATCCCCACATGCCTGAAAGATTAGGCGCCTAATCCTTCAAGAGTGAAATCCTAGGGAGTACCTTCCGCTGGCAAATGGGGCCAAAGAGATGGGAGATCGCTGACCTTTTTTTTTCAATTATTTATTAATGGCATGTTGCTTTATAACATTGTGTAGTTTCATGTGTACATTATTATTTATCAGTTTCTGTATAGGCTGCATTGTGGTCACCACCAATAGTCTAATTTTTATCCATCACCATACATATGTGTCCCTTTACCCCTTTTGCCCACCCGCTCCAATCCCTTACCCTCTGGTAACCACTAATCTGTTCTCTTTATCCGTGTGTTTGCTTATCTTCCATATATGAGGGAAATCACACAGTGTTTGTCTTTCTCTGTCTGGGTTATTTCACTTAACATAATACCCTCAAGGTCCATCCATATTGTTGCAAATAGGAAATTTTTTTTTTAAATAGCTGCATAGTATTCCATTGTATTATACATACCACATCTTCTTTATCTATTCATCAGTTGATGGGCACTTGGGTTGTTTCCATCTCGGCTATTGTGAATAATGCTGTAATGAACATGGGGGTGCATAAATCTCTCTGAATTGTTGATTTCATGTTCTTTAGATAAATACCCAGAAGTGGAATAGCTGGATCATGTGGTATTTCTATTTTTAATTTTTTTGAGAAATCTCTGTACTGTTTTCCATAGTGGCTGCACCAGTTTGCGTTCCTACCAGCATTGTATGAGGGTTCCCTTTTCGCCACAACCTCTCCAATATTTGTTATTTCTTGTCTTGGTAATTATAGCCATTCTGACTGGTGTGAGGTGAAATCTCATTGTAGTTTTGATTTGCATTTCCCTAACAATCAGTGATGTTGAACGTCTCTTCATGTGCCTGTTGGTCATCTGTAAATCATCTTTGGAAAAATGTCTGTTCATATCCTCTGCCCATTTTTTTGATTGAGTTGTTTGCTTTTTGTTGTTGCATCATATGAGTTCTCTATATATTTTGGAAATTAACCCCTTACTGTGTATATGATTTGCAAATATTTTCTCCCAGTTGGTGGATTGTCTTTTCATTTTGTCGATGGTTTCCTTTGCCGTGAAGAAGCATTTTAGTCTGATGTAGTCCCATTTGTTTATTTTTTCCTGTTTCCCTTTCCTGAGTAGACATGGTATTCAAAAAGATGCTACTAAGACTGATGTCAAAGAGTGTACTGCCTGTGTTTTCTTCTATGAGTTTTATGGTTTCAGGTCTTACATTCAAATCTTTAATCCATTTTGAGTTAATTTTTGTGTATGGTGTAAAATAACAGTGTATTTCCATTCTTTTGTATGTGCCTGTCCAGTTTTCCTGACACTATTTATTGAAGAGCCTTTCCTTTCTCTATTGTATGTTCTTGGTTCCCTTGTTGAAGATTAGCTGCCTGTAGCTTTCAGTTCTGTTCCATTCATCTGTGTCTTCTTTTTTTTTTTTTTTTGCCAGTACCGTGCTGTTTTGATTACTAAAACTTTGTATTATATTTTGAAGGCAGGGATTGTGATGTCTCCAGCTTTGTTCTTTTGTCTCAGGATTGCTTTGGCTATTCAGAGTCTTTTGTTGTTCCATATAAATTTTAGATATCTTCGTTCTATTTCCTTGAAGAATGTCATTGGGATTCTGATTGGAATTGCATTGAATCTGTAGATTGCTTTAGGTAATATGGACATTTTAACTATATCTGCTCTTCCAGTCCATGAGGAAGGAATATCTTTGCATTTCTTTTTTTTTTCTTTTTTTGTTTTTTGGTGAGGAAGATTGGTGCTGAGCTAACAGCTATTACCAATTCTCCTCTTTTTGCTTGAGGAAGACTGGCCCTGAACTGAGGTCTGTGGCAATCTTCCTCTATTTTGTATGTGGATTAGCACCACAGTATGGCTTGATAAGTGTTGTAGGTCTGTGCCTGGGATCTGAACCTGCAAACCCCAGGCTGCCAAAGTGCAGCATGCTGAACTTAACCCCTATGCCACCGGGCCTGACCCTTTCTGTTTCTTTATGTCTTCTTCAGTTTCTTTAAATAATGTCTTATAGGTTTCATTATATAGGTCTTTCAGTTGCTTGGTTAAATTTATTCCTAAATATTTTATTCTTTTTGTTGCAATTGTAAATGGGATGGTATTCTTGACTTCTCTTTCTGGTAGTTTGTTATTAGTGTATAGAAACGCAACTGATTTTTGTAAATGGATTTTGTACCTTACAAATTAGTTATAGTTGCTGATTATTCCTAATAGTTTTCTGGCAGATTCTTTAGGGTTTTCTAAATATAGAATCTTGTCATCTGCAAAGAACGAGAGTTTCACTCCTCCCTTTCCAATTTGGATCCTTTTTATTTTTTTCTTGCCTAATTGCTCTGGCCCAAACCTCCAGGACTATGTTGAATAGGAGTGGTGAGAGTGGACACAATTGTCTTGTTCCTGTTTTGGAGGGACGGCTTTCAGTTTTTCACCATTCAGTAGATGTTGGCTGTGGGTTTGTCATATATGGCCTTTATAATGCTGAGGTACTTTCCCTCTATCCCCATTTTATTGAGAGGTTTTATCATAAATGGATGCTGGATCATGTCAAATGCTTTCTCTGCATCTATTGAGATGATCATGTGATTTTTATTCCTCATTTTGTTAATGTGGTGTATGACGTTGATTGATTTGCAGAAGTTGAACCATCCCTGCATCCAGGTATAAATCCCACTTGATCATGGTGTATGATCCTTTTAATGTATTCCTGTGCTTGGTTTACCAATATTTTGTTAACTAGAATGAGTTAGGAAGTTTTCCATCTTCTTCAATTTTTTGGGATACTTTGAGAACGATAGGTATTACATTTTTGAGTGTTTGGTAGAATTCTCCAAAGAAGCCATCTGGTCCTGGACTTTTACTTTTTGGGAGGTTTTTCAATCTCTTTACTTGTGGCTGGTCTATTCAAATTCTCTATTTCTTCTTAATTCAGTTTTGGGAGGTTGCATGAGTTTAGGAATTTATCCACTTCTTCTAGATTATACAGTTTGTGGGCATATAATTTTTCATAGTATTCTCTTATAAACCATTGTATTTCTATGCTATCTGTTGTAATTTATCCTCTTTCACTTCTAATTTTATTTATATGAGCCTTCTCTTTTGTTTTCTTAGTGAGTCTGGCTAAGGGTTTGTCAATTTCGTTTATCTTCTCCAAGAACCAGCTCTTAGTTTCATTGATCTTTTCTGCTGTTTTTTAGTCTCCATTTGATTTATTTCTGCTCTTATTTTTTATTATTTCCCTCATTCTGCTGACTTCGGGCTTTGTTTGTTCTTCTTTTTCTGGCTTTGTTAGGTGTAGTTTAAGATTACTTATTTGAGATTTTTCTTGTTTGTTGAGGTGAGCCTGTATTGCAATGAATTTCCCTCTTAGAACTGCTTTTGCTGCATCACATAAGAGTTAGTATGTTGTATTTTCATTTTCATTTGTCTCCAGGTATTTTTTAGTTTCACTTTTGATTTCTTCATTGGTCCAATGCTTGTTCTGTAGCATGTTGTTTAGTCTTCACATATTTGTGACATTCCCAGCTTTTTTCTTTACTTGATTTCTAGTTTTATAGCATTGTCATTGGAAAAGATGCTTGATATGATTTCAATCTTCTTAAATTTATTGAAGCTTGCCCTTTTTCCCAACATATGGTCTGTCTTTGAGAATGGTCCATGTGCACTTGAGAAGAATGTGTATTCTGCTGTTTTTGGATGGAATGTTCTCCATATATTTATTAAGTCCATCTGGCCTAGTATTTCATTTAAGGCCACTGTTTCCTTGTTGACTTTCTGCCTGGATGATCTATCTATTGATGTAAGTGAGGTGTTGAGGTCCCCTTCTATTATTGTGTTGCTGCCAATTTCTCCCTTTAGGTCTGTTAATATTTGCTTTATATACTTTGTTGCTCCTGTGTTAGGTACTTATATATTCATAAGTGTTGTGTCCTCTTGTTGGAATGTCCCTTTTATCATTATATACTTCCCCTCTTTGTCTCTCATTGTTTTTTTGTCTTGAAGTCTGCTTTGTTTGACGTAGGTATGGCAATACTTGCTTCCTTTTGCTTGCCCTTTTCTTGGAGCATTGTCTTCCATCCCTTCACTATGAGCTTATGTTTGTCTTTAGAGCTGAGATGTGTTTTCTGGAGGCAGCATATTTTTGGGTCTCTTTTTTTAATCCATCCAGCCACTCTGGGTCTTTTGGTTGGAGAATTCAAATCATTTACATTTAGAGTGAGTATTAATATATGAGGGCTTAGTATTGCCATTTTATCTCTTGTTTTCCAGTTGTTCTATATTTTTCTTGTTTCTTTTCCCTTGTATTTCGGACTGCCATTTCAGTTTGGTCATTTTCTCAGTTTCCTTTTTTTGGGGGGTGGGGGGTGAGGAAGATTGGCACCCAACCAATATCTGTTGCTCATCTTCCCCTTTTTGCTTGAGGAAGAGTATCACTGAAGTAACATCTGTGGCAATCTTCCTCCACTTTGTATGTTGGATTCTACCACAGCATGGCATGATAAGTGGTGCATAGGTCTGTGCCCAGGATCTGAAACTGTGAACCCTGGGCTGCCAAAGCACAGCACATGAACTTAACCACTATGCCACTGGGCTAGCTCCTCATTTCTTTTTATTTATGATTTATGGCTCTGCTCTGATTTTTTGTTTAGTGGTATACTGTGAGATTTGTGTAAAAGATCTCATAGAAGAGCTAGTCCATTTTCTGATAGCCTCTTATCTCCATTAGCCTATGCAGATTCTATCCCTTTCCTCTTACCCTTCTCAGTTATTGTTGTCACAAATTGTTTTTTTCTGTGTTGTGAGTTTGTGAGTAAATTGAAGTGTTTATCATTATTTTTTGTGCTTCCCTTCCCTTTGTCTTTTATGTTATAGTTAAGTCTTACTGACTTATGCTGATACAGAGCTGCAATTTTCGGAGTCTATCTTTCTATTTATCTCCTTGCTCACTGTTTGGTAAACTTTTGCCTTTTTGTTACAGGTAGGAGGGCTTCCCTTGTCATTTCTTGTAAGGGAGTTCTAGTGGCAACTAACTCCCTCAGCTTTTGTTTATCTGGGAAAGATTTTATTGCTCCATTGTATCTGAAGGATAGTTTCATTGGGTAGAGTATTCGTGGCTGAAAGTTGTTGTCTTTCAGTATTTTCAATATATCATTCCATTGTCTCCTAGACTGTAAAGTTTCTGCTGAGAAATCTGCTGAAAGCTTGATAGGAGTTCCTTTGTACGTTATTTTCTTCTGCCTTGCTGTCCTTTATATTTTTTCTTTGTCATTGACTTTTGCCAGTTGTAATAGTATATGCCTTGGAGGAGGTCTTTTTGCATTGATGTCATTGGGAATTCTGTTGGCTTCATGTACTTGTAAGTCCAATTCTTTCCCTAGGTTTGGGAAGTTCTTAGCTATTATTTCTTTGAACAAGCTTTCTGCTCCTTTCTCCCTCTTGAATACCTATAATCCTTATGTTGCTTTTCCTAAATGAGTTGGATATTTCTTAAAGAATTTCTTCATTTTTAAAAAATCTTAGTTCTTACTCCTTTTCCACCTGAAGCATTTCTATATTTCTATCCTCTAAATCACTAATTCTGTCCTCCATAATGTCAGCTCTATTTTTTATGGACTCTAGATTATGTTTTGTCTCCTTATTGTCTTCTTCATATCCAGAATTTCTATTTTTTTCTTTTTAGAGTTTCAATATCTTTGGTGAAGTATTCCTTCTGCTCATTAATTTTATTCTTGAGCTCATTGAACTATCTTTCTGAGTTTTCTTGTAATTTGTTGAGTTTCTTTATGACAACTATTTTGAATTCTCTGTCATTTAGATTGTAAATTTCTGTGAGCTCAGGATTTGTTTCTGGAGACTTGTCATTTTCCTTCTGCTCTGAAGTGTTATTGTAGTTCTTCGTGGTGTTTGAGGAAGTGATCCTTTGCTGGTGCATTTGTGGTAGTATCAGGTTGCAGATTCTACCTGCCAGTGCTGCAGGGAGCAGGAGCTGTGTTTTCTGATCCCACCCCATCTGCTGGAAGTTGTGCAGGTAGAGCTGCTCTGCATTTGTGTGGCTTGGCCACCACCAATCTGCACGTTGTGCTCACATGAGCAGAGCTTCTGTTTCTGACAGGGGACTGCATGCTGGGCAGGAGGAGTGCCTACACAGGGGCTGAGCTGTCTTTCTATAGGACTCATGGGCTGCTGTGCTCCATGGGCAGGGACGCCTTCTGAGCTGGTGGGACACTTTGCCTGTGCAGTGCTAGAAGCAGGGGGAATCCATACAGGGGCTGAGCTGCCACTTGTTGGGTCCTGTGGGTTTCTGGCCTCTGTGGGTGGAGGCAGTTTCTGAGTGGGCAGGGGTACCTTCTCACCTGTGCTGTGCTCAGTGGGTGGGCACCCATGTAGGGGCTGAGCTGCCACCACTCAGTGTAGAGCATTCCCACTGGCAGGGCCACTGCAGCATGGTGGGTCCTCCTGCAGGCCAGGCTGCAACTCTGAAATTATTTGCACAGTCTTGTCTGTCCCTGCCTCCTCTTACAGTCATGCCAGCCATTCTGTGAGGATCTGCAACCTGCCTGTCTGCCACTGGGGAGGGAAAGAGTTTCGCTCAACTATTTCCACTTCCCCCATTCAGTTCCCCCATTCAGATGCACGGCTATGTGAATCTCTTAGGTGTCATGTTGTGCTGTGGAGAGAATACTCTGCTGGTTAATGAATGTCCTTTTTGTTGTAACTTAAAGGGGAGAGATTAAGGGAACAACTCATTCTACCGTGATGCTTATGTCACTCTGGGAGATCCCTGACTTTGACACTGACCCACCTGGGCTGGCCAGAGCCCAGCAGCTATTGTTGCAGAACTCTTGTGTGGACCAGCGTGAGGAGGAATATTGAAAACCCTTGCATGGTGCCCAATGCACAGGTGACTCTCAGCTAATTCTGACCTCAGTTCATCCCCATGGACCAGAGGAAGGTGGGCACCTACATGTGGCTTGGAGGGAGGAGGGCCTATAGGGGCCTGGGGCAGTGCTGGGGGCCAAACATATAGACATGATTCCTTCTAGACTGTGATCCCCCAAGAGCAGAGGCTGGGTTGTTTCTCTTTTCATCAGTTGTTGCTTCTTCCTAGGAGGTTGGTGAATATGTGTGGAATTGAGCCAAGCCACGGGGAAGGTCTTCCCCAGGGGAGAGCAGAGACCCTTGCCTTTGTCTGCCCTTACCTCCACCTGGGCCAAGTGGTCAGCTGAGAGTGAGCCACAGAGTGGGTGCGATGAGGGCTCACCCATCATGAGGCTTGGGGGATATAGGGGAAAACACGCAAACAGGGCTTGAGAAACTGTTCTAAAGCACAGAGGACCATGTGCCCCTGCTCTTGGGGTGCTGGGATCATATCCCCCCACCCTGGGGGTGCACAAGGGCTGCATGCATGGCTTCTCAGTTGTCCCCCTGTTATCTCCTGATAACTTTCTCAATTTGTTATAGAATTTGCCAGAAGAATTAGATCCCTTATGGTGAAAAATGGTGTTTATTCACCATGAAGGTTAAGAAAAACAGCCCTTGAAAAGGAATGAGCTTTTGCCAGAGGATTTTTTTTTTTTAATGAACAGGATTATGTTTATACAATTGTGCATTTTGCATGTACGTTTTTCAAAAAGGAATGAGGACATTTCAGAGTAAAATGAAATCCTTTAATTAGAAAGCATTTAAAAAAGCAGAATAGGGAATAATCCCACACTTCCAGCTCTGCCTGTATCTCCTCCGAGGGCCTAATAACATGTGTATAGATTGCTGGGTTTTCTACTGAAAATAACCTTGTTGTGCACGAGCTGCAGGCTGTGTGACTTTGAAAGAATGAGCCTGTCAGAATGGTCTGGGTCAGGACAAAGACTCAAATGTCAGTGTGCCCGAGCTTGTACGAGCACAGCATGTCCCTTGTGGGACCCAGTGTTTCTACCAAGACCCCTATGGTCTGATGCAGATGGTCCCCAGGCCAAACTCAGGGAAGAAATGTTTGTGATGATGATTATAAGGCTTGGAGGAGAGGGTGATTGTCAAGGGATGATGGAATTCTGGACTGATGGAGTGGGGTGGGCTGGGCAGCGGCCACTCTAGACTAACTGGACCCAGCAGGAAAATGAAGACCCCATAGGTGCAGTGATTCACCGGATCAGTAGTTCTCAACTGGGGGCTGTTTTGCCCCCTTGACGATGTCTGCAGACATTTTCAGTCATCACGGCTGTAGGGAGGTACTACTGGCATCTAATGGATAGAGGCTGGGGATGCTATTAAATATCCTACAGTGCATAGGAAGGCGCCCACGACAGAGCGTCATTACCTCTAAAATGTCACCATGGCTGCTGTTGAGAAATTCTGGTCTAAAGCCCAGAACTCCTTACTTTCAGTCCAACGTCTTTGCTAGAAGTTTTGAGTTGTCTCAGAAAGCACATATACCTTTGGCGATGACTTACCTGGAAAAACTTGGGCAAATAGTGCCCTTCCAGGTGTAGTGCTGGTGTAGCAGACCACATCAGAATTATTTGCAAACAGAAAAGCAGACTCTATTTCAAAGATAACCAATATCTGGCTGCTGCGCAGCATGGCCTCTCCCAGGCCCATGGCAGGCATTGCCCCTCTTGTTACTCTTCCTCCTCTGGCTACCAGATCCTCAAAGCATTACTCCACACAGCCAGCACAGCTTGAGGGCAGAGCTGCCATATGCCATAAGATGCTGGTTTCCCACTCCTAGTTTACATGATGTGAATTTAGGATCACTGGAAAGATCACCACATGCCTCTGTATTAGACAATCATCGACACCTATTATTCACCTTTCATACCTTGTTCTTGTTTTAAAGGCTGGAAGTATGAAAATACCCCAGGAAATGGTCAAAAGATAAAAGCTTTTATTAACCTTTTATCCCTTCATGTAGACGAGGCTATTGATTCCAGGCCATATTGATCATTGGCTGAACCCAGAGAAGGCGTCCATATTGATCATTGGCTGAATAGTTGTCAAGATTGGACAGAAACTCATGCCCAGTGTGGGGCAGGCTCATTCGAGAGGAGAGTAGGAGGAGGGCCTCGAGGGTCCAGGGAGGTGTGAGGCCCAGGCAAGAGTCAGGGGAAGGTGGGACTGATGGCAGCCCCCGAGGGCAATGCTTGTTCACAGTACCTCGTGCTTAGGCTTATTCTGGGGGCCCCAGGAAAGAACTAGGAAAACAACATGAGCTTCATGGAGGTGGAGTTGAACATAACAGGAGCTCTTTGATGGTCCACACTGTTGGGTCTTGGGACGAGCCTGGAGAGGAAGAGCTCTCCACCACAGTCGAAACCACTGAAAATGCTGGGAGCAGCAGCGAGCATTGCCTGGGTCTAGACCTGAAATTTCTCAGAATCCATTTTTCTCTGGAATTCCACCATTCTAGGAAATTGAGAATTCCAGAAGGAAATCAAAGATTCAGTGGCTCTATTGACAGTTTCCGTCAAAGCTACCTCCAAACTATATTCCAAATGTACGCACTCTGCATAACTCCCACTGCTCCTCTTATCCAAGCTGTCACTGTCTCTCGTCTGGACATGGCCATGCCCCCAGATGGCCTCCAGATGGCCTCCAGATGGTCTCCACTCGAGCCTCTTTCCCCGTCTGTTCTCTGCAGAGCAGGATAAACCTTCAAATCATATTTCCAATCGTGTCACTCTACTGCTCAGACCTTCCAGTGGCTTCTGTCACATTTCATGTAGAATGAGTAGTCGCACTATGATTTTCAAGGCCCTGTGTCTTATGTACTACCTACCTGCTTCCTCTCGGTGTGTCCATGCTGGCCCTTCTTGGTGTTCCTCGACGATGCTGAATCTGTTCATGCCTTAGATTTTTCCTCTTGCTGTTGCCTCTGCTGGAAAGTTCTCTCCCATCTGTGCACCGCTTATTTCTTCAGTTCATTTGAACCTCTACTTGGCATCACCTCTTTAGAGAGGTGTTCCATGTCAACTCTCTGTAATTCTCTTAACTCTTACTCTCTTTTATTTTATCAGCACTTGAAATTATGTTATTTATTTGATTGCTTTCTGTTATCTAGTTCCCTGCTTAATTGTAAGCCCCGTGGTGGCTTTGGGAACTTCGTCTTTTTCATCGGTGGTCCTAGTGACCAGGGCAGGGCCTGGCACACAGTAACACTGAGTAAACATTTGTTAAACAAATGGCTGAATTATTAGCAGAGGGACAAGGAAAAGAGATATTTAAATAAATTAAAGAATAACATTTAATTAATAAATTCAATAAAACAAAATAAGAGTTCATCAGTAAGTCTAATAACATAAAATAAATTTTGTCAAAATACTTAGGTGGGTGGAGGTCCACAGCTGACACTTGGTTACCAGAAGTTAAATCAATTCCAGAATGGTAGACATGGAGGGAAGGGCTGGAAGACCCCCCTAAGTGGTTTGAACTCCCCCCATTTTATGAGAAACAGAATGCATAGAAGTGACATGGCCTGGAGCAATTAGTTGGTGCTCAGAGAATAAGGGAATTATTCCCAGAGAAACTGGGAGTTATATTAGGGGCCTTCAGTCACTGTTGACAGGCATAAACGAGGACAACTCTTGGAGGTGGTTTGGCAACAGCTAACGATGGGGACCCAGTCCTTTATCTTCTAACTCTGTGCCCCCAGGGAAACTCGTAACACACATGCTTGAAATTGTGTATCACAGAACTGCTTATGATAAGAAAAATCAAAACAATCTAAATGGCCATGGATAGGTAAATGAATAAATTGTGATATGCTGAGAGATTAGTTTTATAGTAATTAAAATGAATGAACCTAAGCGCTCTCCCTCTATCTGTGTGTGTTTGTGTGTATAAACACGGGATAATCGCAATAACCTAATGGTGAACCAAGAAAGCTAGTTACAGAACAATTCCTACAGGACGCTGGCATTCACCTGCAGTGGTAGTGTAAAAATATGTTTGGAACGATAAATGCCAAATTCAGGACAGTGGTTATTTCTGAGGAATGGAGGGTTAGCGACCCTTAGAGGTAAATATGGGACTTCAGTTTTATCATTGATGTTTAAATATGTCTTAAATTAAAGCACATATGGCAAAATGCTGCTGTATGATAGAGCTCATGGAGGATACTTGGGTGTTTTTTTGTTTCATTCTCTGTACTTTTCTGCATGTGGTTAATTTTCCATAATCATGTGACTGATTTGTTAATGTGCTGGAATAAATTGAGTACAAGCAGGAATCAATATCATTTTTTTCAGAGGATTCTTTCAATAGCGATCTGGTTGGTTCTCTTTCCTCTATTTGAACTCCCAGGCTGATCTCACAGTTTCTGGATTTTTGATTTCATGAATGAGTCCTGTCCTGGTAAATACCACTCAGTCTCAGGGATTTAAAGGTCCAGTCCAGTCTGAGTCAAAACCTCAGTCTCACATTCACTCTAAGTTTTCCCCTTCCCAGGCTGCCCTGTGGTCTGGAGTCCTCCAGCACGAGGGGAGCTTCTTCCTTTCCTTCCCCTTCTTGCTATTCTGGATGATGAGGGATCAGAGAACAAAACAGCAGGAAGTTGTTTTTACGTGGCTGAGCCTGCTCCTGGAGTCTTTTGGCCAATAAAACTGATCATTGATGGAGACAGGGAGGGTGTCAGGGATGCTCCAGACTGACTCACGTCTTCAGGATCCCCTGGAGCGGAGCAGGCACCGATCTTTGTGCTCACATATGTCCCCACACTGCAGGGACACAGCCAGTCTCGTCTAGGATCTTTCCCACCATGCTTTGTGCTGGTGGCCCGGCTGAGGTGGGCCTATGGATTCCTGTGGTTCAGCAAGCACTCAGCAGGGTGTGAGAAGCCAGTCGCCCCTCTTCCACATGCCCCCAGTTCCTCCTGGAGTCCTCGTTGCTTGATTCGCAGGAGGTAGTGGATATCCCTCCCTCTCTCCTCCACAGAAAGGAGAGGAAAAAGCCCCAGTATTCTTTCGTAAGGACCGTCTACTGCAGATGAACTCTCTCTGTCTGCTGCCAACCCTCCTGCCTCTAGGAACTCCTTTTGAATTTCTATTTTCTCTTTATAGGGTCTGGTTGAGATAGTGAGGTGAGAGTAGCTGGATCTATTCTTCTGCTTTTTAGTAAGTCAAAATTCAAGGCAACAAGCAAATTTCTGTTCAATACCTTGTGACAAAGAGAAAAAATAGAGTTGATTAAAGCCTGTCTATGTGAAGTGGCTGAGAATGTTAGGGCAGGCATCCATGGCAATGAAAATAACCAGGAGAGCCCTTAGGGTTCAGAAAGGATGAATTCAATATTTTATAACACTTGTTGAAATTAGTAATGAGAAGTTCCGATTAATCCTAAGAAGATAATTGCACTTTTAACCATTGGACACAGGGTATTTCGTTACTTAAAATGTTCACTTTTTTCTAACTATGTGTTATTTTCAAAAGAAACATATTTAGATTTTTAAGATGCAGAGGTGAAGAGATTGTGTATTACAATTTTGCCATTCTTGGGTAAATATGGTGGAAGTAACCCTAACTATAAGATGCAAGCTTATAGACTCACAATGATCCATGTGGTGGTATTTCCCCAAGTGTAAACACAGACTTATTTGGACAAATACCTGTTTCTCTACCCAGAGACATCCAATGCAATGGCTTAAGCTGGAATTGGTGATTTCCTTTCATTATCTCAATTTAGTAATTTTCCTACCTGCTGTTGGCCCTCTCCCCCAGTTTGCTTCCTACAGGGTAATTCCTTAGGAATCCTGGTGCCGTGTGTCCAAGGTCCAGCCTACCTTACTGGAGGATGATTTTAGTTCTTAACTTCCTTCCTGTTAAAAGTTTTCCCTGGACTGAATAAGATTGGGAATAAAGCAAACATGTTCTCTTTCATCACTCTTATCCAACATGGCACTGGAAGTTCTAGCCAGTGCAATAAGAGAAGAAAAAGAAATAAAAGGCATGCAGATTAAAAAGGAAGAAATAATGCAAATTACATGATTGTCTATACAGAAAACCTTGAGGAATCTGCAAAAAAAAAAAAAAAAAAACCCCTGAAAAACTCCTAGACATAACAAATGAGTTCAGCAAGATAGCAGGATACAAGATCAACACGCAAAATGCCATCACATTTCTATATACCAAGCATGTGGAAATGAAAACTAAAAGACATTACTATTAACAATCTCTTGAAAGTAGACTAAATACTTGGTAAATATCTAACAAAACATATATAGGATCTATATGCTGAAATTTCAAAATGCCTATAAAAGAAAGAAAAGAAAACCTGAATAAACGGAGAAATATGCCATATTAATGGATTGGAAGATGCAATGTAATAAAGATATTGATTCTACACAAATTGATCTATAGGTTTAACACAATTTTTATCAAATTTCCAGCAAAGATATTTTTTGTAGATGTGGACCAGCTTATTTTATTATGTATATGCAAAAGTAAAAGATCTATAAGCTAAAACAATTTTGAAAAAAAAGAATAAGAAGGAAGAATTACTCTATCTGATATTAAGGCTTATGTTATAGATATGGTTATCAACACAATGTAGTGTTGGCAGAGGGGTAGTTACGAGATCAATGGAACAGAATAGAGATGTCAGAAACAGAGCCACAAATATTCCCAACCAGTTATTTTTTGTTATTGAGGTGAAATTCACATAACAAAAAATTCACAATTTTCAAGTGGATAATTCAGTGGCATTTAGTACATCAAAAATGTTGTGCAACATTCAGCTCTATCTACTTCAAAACATTTTCATTACCCCAAAATAAAATTTGTACCCATTTCCCCCAGCCTCTGGCAGCCACCAATTTGCTCTCTGTCTCTACAGATTTACCTATTCTAAAGATTTCATATAAATGGAATCCTACAATTTGCAACCTTTTGTGTCTGGCTTACACTTAGCACAACCTTTTTGAGGTTCACCCACACTGTAGCATGTATCAGAACTTCATTCCTTTTTATGGCTGAATAATATTCCATTGTATGGACATACCACCGTTTGGTTATCCCTTCATCCTCTGATGGACATTTAGGTGATTCCCACCCTTTGACTGTTGTGAGTAGTGCTGCTATGAACATTCTAGTACAGATTTTTGTTTGAACATCTGTTTTTAATTCCTTTTTGTATATACTTAGGAGTTGAATTGCTTGGTCATATGATAATTCTGTTTTACTTTTTGTGGAACTGCCAAACTGTTTTGCACAGTGGCTGAATCATTTTAAATTATCACCAACAATGTGTGAGAGTTCCAATTTATCTACATCCCTACCATCAATTATTTTCCATGTTTTTGATTACAGCCATCTTTGTGGGAGCGATGTGGTCTCCCATTGTGATTTTGATTTGCATTTCCCTAATGATGAACGATGTTGAGCATCTTTGCATGTGCTCCCATTATACGTATGTTGGTATACTTGATGGTGTCCCACAGGTCTCTTAGGCACCGTCAGTTTTCTTCATTATTTTGTCTTTCTGCTCCTCATACTGGATCGTGTCTATTAACCTATCTTCAAGTTTTCTGCTTCTTTCTTCTGCCTGTACATATCAATTCCTGTCCTTGTTACCTTCAGAATTTCTATTTGATTCCTTTCTATAATTTCTATCTCTTTATTATGTTCTCTATTTGATAAGACATAATTTTCCTGGTTTCCTTTAATTCTTTGTCCATGGTTTTCTTTAGCTCATTTAAGACAATTGATGTACAGTCTTTGTCTAGTAACTGCAATGTCTTTCAGGGGTACTTTTCTATTAATTTCTTATTTTCCTCTGAATGGGCTATACTTTCTTGTTTCTTTGCAAAAAATTTACAAGTTTTTTGTTGAAAACTGGACATTTTGTACATTATAATATGTCAACTCTGAAAGTTATACCCCCCTCCCTCCTGCTCCAGCCAGAGTTTATTGTTGCTCTTGTTTGGATTATTTGATTTAGTGACTTTTCCTAAATATTTTTTGTAAAGACTGTATTCTTTGTCATGTGTGGCCAATGAAGTCTCTGTTCCACTATCTTAGGCATCTGTGAGGGATTGGCCAAGATTTTCTCAAATGCCTGAGCCAAAACCAACTAACCAACAAAGCTCGCCTGGTCTTTGCAGATCGGCTCTGTGTTGAAGCAGTCCTCCAACGCTTAGCCAGGCTGTTTACAACTCTGCCTTAACCTTCACTTCCTGTTCTCATGGAGCCTAAGCAGCAGGCAGAGGTGGAAGCTTAGGGTCCTCTCAGGTTTTCATGAGCATGTGTCCAGCCCTGGACAGTTTGTGGCCTTCTAGATTCCCAGGTATATGTGGGAGCTTTTCAAAGACCTGATTGCCCTATGTGTCTCCTTCCCCAGCCTCTTCCTTCCAGGATTTTTGGTGTGTCTGTTGCTTTCCATGACATGTGTTCCTTGCTCCAGGTGGCTGCAGCTAGTACATTTGCCTTTAAATACTTTGGACAGATATCACCTGGGGGCTGGGTCAGCCTGGGGAAGGTCCAAGGTGGTGGAACAAAGGCAAGCCCTTGAGCTGGTCCTTCAGGGAGCCACTAGACAGGTGAGCTACAATCACAGTTCCTTGAGAATGAGCTCCATATTGCTCCTTCTCTGACACCAGCAAGTGGTACCAGGAACATGGGCTGCCACCTTCACAGCTGTCACTGAGCTGGGGAGTAGGGGATGGAAGTAGGTGAGTTAAAATGTCACAACACTCTCGTACCGAAATTCAGCAACTTCTTTCTTTATTAATAAAGCAGTTTCCCCTGGGTGTTGTATGTTTTTGATTAGATTCCAGAGTTCCAAAAAAGTCAACCTGACTGTTTTTGCCAGTTTAATCACTGCTTTAGTGGAGGGATGGGGGTTGGGACTTCCCTACCCTGCAATTTTTGGTGACAACTGATTTTTGACAAAGGTGCAAAAGCAATTCAATGCAGGAAAGATCGCCTTTTTAACAAGTGGTACTAGAGCAATTAAACATTATATGTTTTTTTAAAAAAGAAATCTGACTGAAACCTCATACATTACAAGAATTAATGCAAAATGGATCACTGACTTAAATATAAATTGTAAAACTATAAAATTTTTGGACAAAACCAGAAAATTTCGGGACCTAAGTCTAGGCAAAGAGTCTTAGACTTGACACCAAAAGTGTGAAGCATAAACCAAAAATGGATAAATTGGACTTCATCAAAATTTAAAATTTTCTCCCGTTAGGAGGATGAAAAGTGACAGATTGGAAGAAAATATTTACAAACCACATATCTGGGAAAGGAGTTGCATCTAGGGTGTGTAAGCACCAGTTTAACCCACCAGCACCACCATCTCACCAATCCAAGTAGAAAGAGGGAAAGATACAGGAACAGATGTTTCCCTGGAGAGGCTGGACAGACGGCAAGTAAGTTCCTAAAAGGATGTTCCCCATCATTGCCATCCGGGAGTGCAAGTTAGACCACACATGAGGCTTCACTGCACAAGTGTCAGGATGTGCAAAGTAAAAAGTACAAAGTAAAAATGTATCTGGTGAGGATGAGGAGAAACTGGATCGCTCGTCCACCGCCGGTGGGAATGTGAAACGATACAGCTGCTCTGGAAAATAGTTTGGCAGTTTCTTAAAAAACTAAACATGTAATTACCATGTGGTTCAGCAATTGCACTCCTGGGTGTTCATCCCAGGGAAACGAAGACTTTCATTCATGCCAAAGTCTGTGCATGAACGTTCACAGCAGCCTAATTGACGATAACCAAAGAAGGAAAACTAAATATGCTTCAGTGGGTGGATGGGTCTACGAAGAGGCGCACCACACTGAGGAATACTGCTCAGCAAGAGCAAGGGATGAGCCCGTCCAACGTGCAACAGCCCGGATGGATCTCAGTGAAAAAAGCCAGCCTCACACACACGTGTGCACACACACACGCATGAGTGAGGGTAGGACTGGTGAAATCTGGACAGCTCCTCGGACTCTCCTGATGCTCATGTCCTGGTGGGGATGCTGCTCTATGGTTTTGAGGATGTTAGCTCTGGGGAAAACTGGGTGAACGGTGCATGGGACCACCCTGTACATTTTGTCCCCCACCTTTCTGTAAATCTGTAATTACTTCAAAATAAAAAAAGTTAAGTTTCCTCTGCTCGGGTCTTTTGTCTGGAGAACACCGTAATCAGAAACCTACAGCTGCCTATTCCATAATCTGCCACATGTGTCTTCCCCTCCCCCCAAAATGCCTGGGTCACACAGCCTCCCTGGAACGCTCCTGCTTCTGCTGTCTTTCTAGACCTTTCTCGTTCTTCAACCTCACTCGCCCAAACCTCTCCACTCCAAGAAGCCTTCACTCACCGTTGCTGGAAGGTGTTTCAGTTTCAAACTTCCTCTTTTGATTAAGTTGACAATTATAAATTTTTCTAAACATTGTTTTTTATCTTTAAAAAAGCATATTTGTCAGTTTTTATTTTAAACATTGATGTTAACGAAGAGAACAAAAAAAAATCTCTACACATCCCCACCTAGATATCTCCATTGAGATTTTCTTTAAAAAATGAAATATCTGCAACAGGAATGAGATTTGAGATATTGTCATTCCTCAGCTCTCTCTTAGGTGAATTGGTTTCTCTCGCTTTTCCCCGTCTTCCACTCCTGCTCCACCCCGAGGCTCCGACCCCTGGGATGGAGGGACAGTGTGTCAGGGAAGCTGGCCCCCGACAGGAAGAGGAAACACGTTAGCTTCTGTTGGGAAAGTTGGGAGAAAGCAGAGGTGGAGGTTGTGTAACACTGAGGTCCGTGCTTCTCGCGCAGCTTCCCCACTGAACCGCAGGAGGTGAAGGCGCGGAGGGATCCAGACAGGCGCCGGGGGTCCGAAGAAGTGGGGTTAGGCGTCCATGGGGGAAACTGAGGGCTGGTACCTGTGCCGTGTCAACTGGGGACATTTTGGGCTGTGCATCTGAGTTATGGAATGTGTCCATTTTCTTCCCAGTACCCAGGTTCAAGGGGAGAAAATTCACGTAGTTCAGGATAACCCAGAAGAAAAAGTCAAACTCCCTTTCTCCCTGGTCCCGCTCAGCAAAGGCGCCTACTGAATTTCTGTGATTCTTTCCCTAAGAAATGTTTCACTTGTGCTTTAAACACGTAAATGAAAAAAGATAATCTGCAGCACTCTTGGTGCCCCACTTGCCTTGTTTCCACCCTGACCACTGACCCCGCCACCCCTTTACTTCTAAGACTGTGCAAGTCCACCATCGGGGTGACGTCATCTACCTCACTGCCTTCTGTTTACGGACACTTGGGTTATCTCAGCTTTGTGCTATTTCAAAAAATGTTGCAAGGAACACCTTTTTTTTTTCATGTATACTTTGGCGAACATTTGTGAGTACCCACGTAGATAATGACTGGCAGTGGACAGTTGGATCAAAGGACATGTGACTTTATTTATTTTTTTGGTGAGGAAGATTGTTCCTGAGCTAACATCTATGCCAATCTTCCTCTAGTTTGTATGTAGGACGCCGCCACAGGATGGCTTGGTGAGCAGTATGTAGGTGTGCACCCAGGATCTGAACCTGTGAACCCCAGGCTGAAGTACAGGTGTGAATTTAACCACTGGGCCAGCCCTTTTATTTTTAATGCAAAGTAAGTCACACTGAAAGTTAGAAAAATCAATTTGATATTCAGAGAGTAAAATGTAACCCCCCTTCCTCTATAGGCCCTTGACCCTCTCTCTCTCTCCTCCAAGGAAGTCATCGTGGGTATTTCTCTTTCCACACCTCACTTAATTTCCTTAAAAAGTGGTCAGGTGCTTAACAGATTGCACTTGATAAATAATTCTCAGTTGGTTAGATATGAAGATTTTATGAATGTGAAGGAAATGAGTGAGAAAAATACCCACAAGGAGAGTTTTCATCCCCAAATCCGGACCATGCAGAAACATCCAGGGACATGGGAGGAAAGCGAGATGAAATGATCAGTCTTGCTTCTCTTACCTGAACCACGCTGGCGCCCAGGTATGACTGGCAGGCCCAGGGCGTCCTGGGAGGCCTGCAGCCCAAGTGCTGTGCAGACTGAGTCCTTACTCTCACTTTCCTAGACCGGAGCTGTGGGGCCGGAGCAATCTCAGGGCTCTGGTTAAAGGATTCTGGCCATCTAGTGGCTGGTGAAGAGACTCCAGAACGCCCTCCAGCACTGTCACTGCGATGGCGTGAGGTCCAGGCCCAGCGTAGGAGGGACATTTATTGTAGCAAGAAAGGATTTCTGACAGCATGACACAGAGGAGAAATTTGGGAGAATTTTCACAAACATGTCGATCTGAAATCGTTTGGCTTAGGAGAGAAGTCCTGCCTCATTCACAGCTCCTTCATCCCTGAGTGTGGGAGCCGCTGTTCGGGGGAGCAGAGGGCAGGCAGGCGGGAGGAAGGAGATTGAGGACCCGGAATGTGTTTGGCACACTTGTGCTTGGTGCTTCACGCACGTCCTCTCGTTTGGTTTTTAATTTAATCCTCTCTCTGTGGGGTACATGTGACCGTCTGCATTTGACTCGTCACAGAGACCACCCCGAGGCAGCTGGAGACCATCCAGCTGTATTCAGCGTTTTCCGTCTGAGAAGTGCAACTTGTGGGGAAAGTGTCCAGTAAGGTGGCTCTATGGAAGGCTCTGTTCTGCCAGCGTACGTTTCCATCATCCTGCAACTGGCCGCTGTGGAAGAGCTGGTATTTGCTTGGTGCTGAGCTCCAAGAACCACCTCACTGAGCCTCGGTGCCCTCCAGCTTCTCCTGGAAAGACCAGGTGTTCCCTGGACAGTACAACTCTGGGCTACATTTTAATGCCTTTGGGGAAAGGGGCTTCTTCTAAGGCGGGGGGTCCGGGGAGGAGCTCTGGGGGTGCTGACAGCACGCAGAAGTTGGATGGGAGCGGTTCCAGACACCCCGGGCAGGCCTGTGGTTGCAGCCAGACATCCCCTGCCTGCACATGGGGTTTCCTGGGTGGGTGGGGCTCAGTCCTGCCCCAGCCAGCCTGGCTGCAGTCCCAGTGTCGGGGGGTGATGACAGGCGGCGCAGCTTGTGCACAGAGCTGAAACAACTTCCTATTTGGCCCTAAGTACGTGGTACTTCCAGAAAAACAAAGAGATAAAGAACTTCAGGGTGCAAGTGTTTGCCCCAGGGAGCCAGGAAACCATGCTGCGGGGCCCATCCCTGCTGCTTTGCACTCCGCACCCCCCCCCCCCCGCCCCCCTCATCTGACAGCTCTGGGTAAGGTGGGTCTCCCTGGAGGGTTCCAGCCTGGGAAGACCTTGCCTCCCCGTCAGAGGGGCTGGCTACACATAACAAGGAGGCAGGTCCCTGTGTGCAGGGCGCCCGCAAGTCCTGAAAGCCAGGGACAGCACGGAGGGCACAGCATACGGCAGGCAGGGGCAGGCTGACCTGCCCTGGTCGGCGTGCACATGGCCTCTTCTCCTCCCTCTGCAAGCCTCTCTCATCGTGAAAAACAACTGGTATTTATTCTGTGGGCTTTGGGAAATAGCCTTTGTTCCTCCTGGCCCTGGAAAAGTGGCCTTAATCCAAAGTGATTACTTGGCTGCTCGCTCACTCAGATTTATTCTTTGGTGATGGCCTCTCCTCGTGGCCTGAATCTTGGGCTCAAATTGCCAGCGGCCTGTCACAGAAGGGCCATCTGTCTTTCCATTCCCATGCAGAGAATGACATTGAAGCCTCTTTGTCCTCTGAAGCTTTTGTGTGAGTGCCGGTGACATTGACCTCCGTGCCTCATTTCCACCTGCAGTTAAGAGGAGCCGTAAAAAGTGCTGGGGTTTTAAAAGGTAGCCCAGGCAGAAGGAAATAGCTCTCCCACGGAGGGCTTGCAGGGTCCCTGTGTCTGTCTTTGTCTTCTTGCCATTAGCAGGGCTTCTGGCCATTGCAGTGGCCCCTGCACGCTGGGTCAGCCGGGACACACCTGCGTATCGCTGGGACAAGGACACAAATGGCCAGCCTCCTATTTTCTCAGCTCCTGGGATGCATTGTCTTTTTGGGCAGGCTCAGAGAGGATGTAGAAAGCGCCTCCATCATTTGCTGCTTGAGGCACTGAAGTGGCTGGGGGCGGGGGTGGAGGCGGGGGAGGCGGGGTTCCTCTCTCTCAGAGCCTGCCTTCCTGGTGTGGGAGTGGCTGATGGTCTCGTACTGGATTTGGGGCAAGTCTCTTCTCCATTCCGGTGTCTCCCTTTGCCCATAAGGGACCACTGTGCTGGTTGCTTTGAACCTCGTCTGAGATGCTTTAAATCTTGCTTCTCTGTCCAGTGTGGGCTGCACGGCCTTCCCCCCTCACTTCTTACTGGCCCTCTCATCATTTTGCCTCTATTGGCATTTATTTCAGGCAAAAGACAAGAAATGAAATGACTGCATTTCCCTGACACTGGCCTTGGCTGGGAGGCCTGCACAGCCACACCAAAATGCTCCATCTGTTTAGAGTAACAGGGACAATTTCTTTGGTCTTTGTGTCTGTTTGATGTGAGGCCTTTGCTGTTTTGCTCTATATAAAAAATACCATTTCAAGTTAACCGCCGTTTAGCTGTGCGTCAGTTTTTAATTGCTTGAAATTAGCTCTTGATTTGCCAGTTACCTGTGACTTTGGGGTAATCTCAGCTAGAACGGGGGACAGCTCCTGATTATGTCAGGAATGAAAGAAGCAGGATTGCGAATGATCCCGTGATGGAAAACGCCTGAACCGCTGAGACTCAACTTTGCAATGTGTTCCACCCTTCTGTTTAAGCGCAAGCCTGCTGCTCCTTCTAGAAACTCACTTCCCAGAAAGAAACGGCGTTCTGGAACCTCAATCTGGGAGAAGTAAGGAGCTGCCTGGCTGCCACTATACCTACCTGAGCCCCTGTCCTGGCCACCCCATTGCCTCACAGTGACAAAGCTGGACCCAACCCGACCCGCTTGTCTACTCTGCACCACCTCTGGGGGAAGGAGGAGATTAGTTTTTAAATCTTACCATCACAGAGTCAGACTGCTGGATCCTCCTCCAAGTTCTGCCTCACTTTCCTCATTTATAAAATGAGGGAGGGAATTGAGTCCCGGCACCAAGTGCCACAGCTGGCGGCTTGGGTCTGGGGCTGGGTCCAGGAGCATCTGGCTCCTAACCAACAATGACGGGGTCTCTCTGAAATATGTAAACCCCCAGAAACCCCACCCCGGGATGTCTGAGTTGGACCCAGACTGTCTAATCCACACCAGGTGGTCCTCTGGTGGGTGGTCTCACGCTGCCTTCAGGAACCGCGATCCAGACCAGGCTGTTGAGGGGCTGGTGGAGATGGTCAGTTGATCTGGTGGAGATGAAGCCTACCTCTTACAAGCACAGGTGACATACAAGAGGAGGGTCAATGGGATTTGGGTTATCCCTAGGGTAAAGTGCTCCGAGGAGCAGATGCTTCTGGAAAACGACATCAGCCAGTTCACCACCGTTTATTGAGCATCTGTCATATACCACGTACTGCTTTATGTCCTGGGGCCACAGCAGTGAGTGAGGTCAGGTCCCTGCCTTCATGGAGCCTACAAGCCAAGTGAGGGAGCCAATGAGAAATTCTTGTGTATAAATTAATAAGAAAATGTCAGGTGGCCATAACAGCGTTGTCAAAAGTAAAGGATGTAACAGAATAGACAGTGACCAGAGGGAGAGGGCTGGAAAGCCGGTGGTCGGGGCCTCTCTGACAGCGCTGGAGACCTTGAGAAGGGGCCCACAGTGCACACTTCTGGGGATGGCAGTGGACAGCCCTCCACAGGCAGTCAGGAGCTAGTTGTGTTGCAAAACCTGCCGTTCACACTCCCAGGGCAAGCTGCAGTATTGCAGGGAGCTTTCCTACCCAGCAGGCCGGCAGGTCAGAACCATCTTCATCCCCAGCAGCGGCCACATGTCATTTCAAGGATGTTGTTTGAACTGAACAGAGGTTCAGAGAGTTTGTGGGGCATGTGTTGTCCTTTCCCATGACAGGCAGGGCATCCACTCACCATGTCATGGGAGCGTCACAGGGGAACTACCCCACATGATGGGCCATCTGACACTGGACACGTGGAACCTGGGCCAGGTGACGCCGCCTTTGTCTGGCAATGTGGCCCTCCCTGCTATGCCTGAGGGCTCTTCTCCGGGGCTCAGGCATCTGAATTCCTCCAGCATCTACTGCGGGGCACGTCGTGGTCAAGGATCACCTGGCAGAAGAGCTCCAGCCTGCTGGGTCTGAACAGGAGCGCCCAGCTCCCAGGAACTGCCTGGCTCCCCTGTGCCTCCTCACCGGCCCCGCCCCAGGTCCAGGCTGCTGTGATCCCTCAGGTCTGAGCCCAGATCTGCTTGGTTACTTTGGGTTGTCAGTGCAGATGCATTTCTGCTCTGAAAGGCTTGATCGATCCTTTTGAAACTTGGCCTGAAGATAATGATGTTCAGGCTGCACAGGATGCCTCCAGGGCCCAGCCCCTCGTTTTCTGTGCAGGATTACGTGCTGTGGCCCTTCAGGAGGCCCTCAGCGTCACATGGGCCCCTGTCCTGTCTGTTCAGGTTCTTCTCCCTCCCGCCTCCGAGTGGGCTGGGCCTGGACCTACAGCTCTGGGAGCCGGTTCTGTTCTTGGGCCTGAGTGTGGTTCTGAAGAACAAAACAAATGGCCTGTACGTCTGTGGTGGTGGAGGTCGGGCTGGGTGGCGTCTCGGGGTCCTAGGATTCTACTGGATTCAATGAGGGACATCATGTGACCACAGAGGCTGTCCCGTGAGGATGCTCAGGGCTCTCCTGCTGTCCCCACCTCAGACCCGTCCTCCAGTCCCGCTTTCCGTGTTGCCTAGTTCTAAGCAGAGGGAGGTATGGAAGTCAGCTTTGCTGGGATGGACAGAGACACGATGCAGGGAATGGAAATGATTTTAGCAAAATGGGGTGCATGGTGAGGAGGAGCGGGTGGGTGGGGGAGGTCAGTGGGGAGACTGGAAGGGGACCTGGTGCAATGTGTGGGGCTGTGGCAGGGAGGGCAGAGGGAGCAGGGCCCGTGGTGTGCCTGGTCTGAGAGGTGGAGGCCCCCACTGGCCTCGGGGCATGGTGGGCGAGGGGATGGGGGATGGAGAGACGATGGCTTTCCTCCGCAGGAGCAGAGTAGATTTCCTGCCCGTTTGCCTGATGCCCTGGGGGGAGCTTGGATGGCTCTGCTCGAAGGGGCAGGGCCGAGGTCCTCTGTGAGGGAGCTCCTGACGGGCCTTGTTCATTTGCATCCTGGGCTTCAACTTTGGTCAGACAGGAGGAGTTGGACAGAACTGAGTGGCCGCCCTGGCGCTGGTGCTACCTGATGGTTTCTTAATTCAGCCGTGGCTCTAGAAACAAAAGGAAGAGAGGAAACCGCTCTGCACAGCCCCCTCCGGCGCCTGCTTGGTGCCGGCTGCGGGGGCCACGAGGATGGAAACATGCTTTGCTTTTTAGTGGGTCTCAGGCAGGCACTGGGCTGTCACATGCGTCCCCAGCCCCGATGCAGTTAGAACCGCCTGATGAGTTTGGAGACTATGCTGCTGGCCCCTCCTCTGAGAGTCTGCTGTCGTCACTGTTCAGGTGAGACCTGAGGCTCGTCTGCTTGTGTGCAGCAAATGGGTGAATCTGCCGTGCCGCCTGGTGGGGACCTGTAGCTGGCTCAAAGGCAGAAGGGTGAGGGCTGGGATCTCTGGCATCCCTCGGCTGGGCAGTGGCTGCACTTAGCTCCTGTCATTGGCCCGAGCTCCTCCCCGGTCTCTGCCCTCAGGCCCTCCCTGGGCCCTCCTGTACTTGCAGTCCTTGGGACATCTGTGTCCATACCCGCCCACCCCTTCCTGCAGCTGTCTCCTTTTCCTTTGTCCTGATTCTTGCGTGGCTTCTCCTGATGCCCCAGGCCCCTGTGGTCCCTACAGCCCAGCTCTACCTCCTCCTGGCCCTGGGCTTTCCACCTGTCCTCCTGCCCAGTCCTTCCTTTGCCATCTCAGGGGGCTGTTGGAGGGGCTGTTCCCCACGTGAGGTAGGCCTCCTCAGGGCTTAGCCCATGTCTGCCGGATTCTTTCCAGGGCACAGGACCCCATGGCCCTGCTGGTCGCTGTGCTGGTTCTGATGGTTCCAGATGGTTCTGGTGCTCATGGCCTGGTGTACTCAGTTGCGTGGTTTTGTTAGGTTGCCCCCTTCTGATCGCACTGTGAGCCCCCTGCACGCAGTGGCTGCCTCCGAGTCACCTTGAGGGTCCCCGGGTAAGCCCTTGAATATCCCGTTGCCAGCTCCTATCGAGACCCCTGCCCCCTTCTCCTTCTTTCCCTGGTTCCTGCAGGGGTGCCCACCCAAAGCGCTGTGCCAGCTCAGGAGACACCCCCACCCAAAGTCCTTTGCGGCTCGCCATTCCAGAAAGGATACAGTTCAGAATTCTTCATCCGACATGCCAGTCCTCCCCTGGGCCGGGCCTGCCTCCCCACTCTCACCTGAGTTCCTGCTGTTACCTGCCCTCAACCTGCGACAGTTCCACCTCCACGCCTCTGCCATCCTGACAGAAGCGTTGGGGGGCCGTTCTGCTAGTCGACAGGCTTGAGTCCTGTTCGCCATCAAGGCCAAGATCAAATGCCTCCTCCTTCAAGGAGACAGCCTGGATGTCCCCAGGCAGAATCAATAATAACAACCACAGAACACCAGTCGACATCTGTTTGGCATTTATAAACGTGTGCTGAGGATGGCGCTGGCCCACCTTACACGCACTGCTGCGCGTACTCCTTACGATTATTCTGGAAGGTGGGTCTCATCTTACAGACAAAGAACCTCAAGCTTAGACACATTCTGTTTTGCGAGAGGAGGGGCTGGATTCCAACACAGGTTCATCGACGGCCAATGGTTGTGCTCAACCACCTGGAAGCACCTTGCGCCTTCACAGGTTCTCACAGCATTTCCTCTGCCCCTCTCCTCGTCCTTTTCAGTTTCTGCCTGATATTCTTAAGTTCTTGTCTTACTCGACTTCTGATATGTATTATTTATACTCATCCTCTATCTTTGAATTTATGGCTGTAAACCCCTTGAAGTGAGAAAATTATTTTTCCCGTAGCACAGTGTCTTGTACATGTTGAGCAAAAGAGTTGATGAACTAGTGTGAGTGTGGATTGTTCTCGTGGCTGGTGATGTCAGGCGGCATAGGCGCTGTGCAGGCCGTGCCCTGCAGGACTGTGGGAGCGCACACAGGCGGCCATGATATGGATGGCGCCCCCCAGAGGTGTTCAACCCACTGTGGTGGCAGCAGCCCCAGGACAATCGAGTTGATAGGCATGGAGAGAAACCCCTGACACCGGGTCTCCATTTTCTGGAAGGCTGCAAGTGTTGTCATGTGAGTATGCTTTCCTCTCCTGCATTGCGGTTTCCATCTGCACTTTCGATGAGAGAGCGCCCTTTCCTCTGCCTTGCCATGTGGGTAAAACCCATTGTGTCTAACGAGAAGAAATTAAAGGTACAGAGCACTTCATTTTGCTGAAGTCTTGCTTTTCTGCCTCTGCAAAATCGATGGTGTCTGCGTGGTCCAGGAAGAAATCAGTCCTCTTGTGGTTTGACAATAGTCAAAGCTGGAAGTGCTCTGCCACCTGCACCCGGCCTCTGACGGGGTCGTCCTGGTGTAGGATGGAGGGGCCTTTCCACCTGGTCTGACACTCTGTGAGTGAGGCGATATTTCAGACTGCTTTCCTGTGATGATCTGGTTATTTGCATTGATTAGATTTTGCTTTTCTTTGACAAAATGTTCATAGGAATCCGGTTCCTCCTCTGAGTTAAAGAATAATTAAAAACACAAAGTGGAGCCAGCTGCCTTTGGCAGTGTTGCTCCGGCCCCCAGGACGCGGGATCGATTTTGCAGTGATCCTGCACTGCTGCGGATGGCGGAGCGTCTGGAGTTCATCAAAAGGTCTTCAGTCAATACCCTGCTTTTCAGCTGGTGCCCTGTGGTGCAGCGCATAAGCCAGTCCGGGAAGCGTGAAAGGCGGGGGATTTCCACCAGCCCGAATCCTCCCTATAGGATTAAAATTCCATTACACTTGAACGGCAGCTCCATCGTCAAATAATAAAGCCTTTCATCAACTTTTATGCTTCGATGTTTCAAGACCTTCAGTTTCAAGAAGGTCGTAGAATTTCTTAACAGAGAAAGATCTGAGGACGTATGTAAGTGGAACCCTCAGTTTACCAGTAATTTTTTAAAAGCTGTGACTTTGAGGGAAAAAATAAAAATCATGAGGAGTTCATGTCACGACTTCCTCCTTCTTTCTCTCTTTATTTCCAAATATTTTCAGGGGGTGTCTTACATTCAATACTAGTCTATTATTTTTTTGTAGTTGCCTAATTCCAAAAAGGATTCAAGATAGCTTACCATATTAAATCATATATGAAATAACAACCACAACAATGATAAGTAACAAATTAATAACCGCAAGAAGCAGGAATAAAAATATTTCAGGATTTGAGAAAAATTGAATGATAAATTTTGTGCTCAGCTTTTCAGCAGCCAGATGGGAAGGAAAGAAAGAAACATGATGACACAGAGGAAGAGTGTGAGGCTGAATGATGTGGATAAAGAGTTCCGGGGAGAGAGGGAGGCATGTGATCCCGGTGCAGGGTCATCAGGGTCTAACTCATACGGGTTTGCCTGGAGGAAAAGCTGCTTTTGGAGCTTTCATTCCAGGAGTGTGGCTCTTAGATTATGGACGCTGGTGAAAATAAGAGAACGTTTTCAACTGTGGTTGAAATCTGTGGGATTTGGTGAACAGCTTGGAGACAGAGGGCAGGAGAGACAGAGAAGACAAATTCAGCTTGCAGCTTAGTTGTGAAGAACCCGGGGCCTCACGCTCGGCCCTCACTGTCCTCTGCGGCACATCCTTCTGTCCCTGGGCTCCCTGTGATGCCACCTTGAGATCAGCACAGCGGACATAAACCTATCTGACCCAGGGCTTCCTCCCCGCCACTTTCCTTCCGTCCCTCACCCCCTTTTCTGTGCTTGTCCCCTCTCCTCTCTGTTCCTTTTTTTGGATGAGGAAGATTGTCATTGAACTAGCATCTGTGCTAGTCTTCCTCTAATTTGTATGTGGGATGCCTCCACAGCATGGCTTGATGAGCAGTGTGTAGGTCTGTGCCCAGGATCCAAACTTATGAACCCCAGGCAACTGAAGGGGAGCGCACGAACTTAACCACTCAGCCACGGGGCCAGCCCCGAATCCTCACAATTTTTAAGGTGCTAAGATTATATACACTTTTAGGGAAGAGGAAACTGAAATAAGAGAGACTCACTCAGTCATTTGCCCCAGGCTTCCCCTGAGTGACCCTTAGAGCCAGGCGCAGTGTGCACAGCTCTAGCGTTATCTCCTGGCACATTTAAGACCACCCCTGACACTGGTGCTGTTATTAATCTAATAGGTGAGGACACTGAGGATTGTCTGTCTCGGACAGATGAGAGATGGCCGTCTCCGGACTGCCCCTTGTGTTTTAATGGCCCCTCCCTGGACTAGTTACCAGGCAAGGACAATGTGACTCTCTCACTGGCTCTGACCACCTGGAGCTAAGAGGCGTTGGCATTCCCTGAGCTATGGGGGCACAGGGGAGGCAGAAATCCTGATGGAACAAAAGTCTGCTGAGAAACGGGGTGAATGCCCTGAACGTGCAGCTGAAAATACCTACTACTCAAGGTGAAATGTTTACTGAGTATGACCTGCCAAGAGAGATGGCAGCTCTCCCCTTCCCAATATCCAGTGCGAGAGTGCAGCACACATGGGAGTCTGTGCTTTCACACCAGCCGGCGGCGTTTGATCCCCCGTGCCATGGCTGCACTAAAATCAGTGTAGGCAGGAAGAGATTGCCTGAAGAGAGACCCAGATGGGAGTACCGTGGCCCAGGGGCCAGGTGGCCCCCACAGAGCCCTCCGCATGAACGCCGCACTCGCTCTCAGGCGCTGGTTCTAGGTGTTCAACACCTGCAGGTCGGCTGGAAGGAACCCTGTCCTTCGAAATAGCTCTGGAAATGAAATAAACCTTGGTTCATGAGAAGCGTCGCAGCTGTTTGAACACTCAGGGGAGGACACAATACGCAGACAGTCTCCCTTGAGAGCAAGAGAAAGTCGTGGAGTTGGTGTTAAGGGCGAGTGAACATCTGGGATGGCATCAACCACAGGATTTACGATGACTGCCGAGTACTTTACGTTCCCTCTGTTTTTTTTTTAGCTTTTGTGGCCCTGGGTATCCACTTAGAGCAAAATCAGGACCTATTTTGTTGGAAGAATCTTGAGAGATTTTGTAGCTCCTGTGGCAGTTAACGGTTCTCACAATTTGGGGAGCTTCAGAATCGCCTGGAGGTCTTGCTGAGCTGGAGATGGCTGGGCCCCACCTCTAGACATGCTGATTCGGTAGGTCGGGGGCCATGCTTGAGAATTTGCATTTCCACGGGTTCCCAGGTGATGGCCCCGGCTGAGCAGGGCTCACACTGTGAGAACCTCCAGCCTGGTTCGTTTCACACAGTCGGGTGATGTTCTGGACCAAACCTATCTCAAACTGGGAAATTTTCAAAAAGATATCACAAACAAAAATGTTAAAATATTTCAAGTCTTCTGCCATTTCTGCTTCTTCCTATCACCTTGAAAACACAGGCTCCGGAGAAGACGTTTTCCTTTTTCTTTTTCTGTTTTATTTGTAAGTTTTTCTTACGTAGCAGCTTTGTCCTGCCCTTTGATAATCAGGATTTACAACATACCCAATACATTAACCATCGTGCTTTGAAAATCCCCTGTTCCCTAAATATTGTCCATCATTGGCATTCCCTCTCACAGCATCACAGGGAAGAGCAAAGGGGTCGTGAGCAGGGCGTTGGGGCCCAACGGTCAGCAGGGCGTCCAGGGACAGTGTGGCTGTTCGAAGTCGTGCTGAATGCTCCAGAATGGGGAAAGGGAAACAAAAACAGCTTTCTGTCCCCATAAAATCACTTCCGGTCCTGTTTCTTATTTTATTTTTAATTATGGTAAAATACATAGAACAGGAAATTTACCGTCTTACCCATTTTTAAGCGTATGGTTCAGAAGTGTTAAGTACTTTCACATTGTTGTACAACCATCTCCAGAACTTTTCTCATCTTGCAGATCTGAAACTCCGTCCCCATTAAACAGCAACTCCTCATGCCCCCTGCCCCAGCCCCTGGAGCCCAGCATCCTGCTTCCTGTCTCTATGAATTTGACTACTCTAGATACCTCACATAGGTGGAATCATCTACAGTATTTGTCTTTTGGTGACTTGCTTATTTCACTTAGCATTGTGTCCTTAAGTTTCATCCATGTCATTGCATGTGGCAGGTTTTCCTTCCTTTTTAAGGCTGAATAATATTCCATTGGATGTATAAACCATATTTTGTTTATCCATTCATCTGAGGATGGACACTTGGCTTGCTCCCATATTTTGACTATTGTAAATAATGCTTCTATGAACATGGGTGTACAAATATCTCTTCAAGAGTCTGCTTTCAATTCTTTTGGGTCTATACCCAGAAGTGGAATTGCTGGATCATACGGTAATTCTATTTTTAATTTTTTGAGGAGCTGCCATGCTGGTTTTCACAGTGTCTGCACAGTTTTATCTTTGCACCAACAGTGCACAAGGGTCTCAATTTCTCCACATCCTTGCCAACACTTGTTATTTCTATTTTTTGATAGTGGCCATCATGATGGGTGTGAGGTGGTATCTCATTGTGGTTTTGATTTGCGTTTCCTTAGTGATTAGTGATGCGAGTATCTTCTCACGTGCTCATTGGCCAACTGTGTGTCTTCTTTGGAGAAGTGTTTGTTCAAATCCGCTGCCCATTTTTCACTTGGATTGTTTGCTTCTTTTTGTTATTGAGCTGTAGAAGTTCTGTATATATTCTAGACCAACCCTGTTTTGAATACTGACATTCCAGACTGGTTGGGAGGACCCACTTTCTGGTTTTAGCTATATAATCAAACAGCTGTTTGCTGGGTTCTCAGCTGGCACATTTGCAAACGTCCAAAGACATTTTTGGTTGTCACAACTGGGGAGGAGTGCTATTTGAAGCCGGTGGATACAGGTCACGGATGCTGTGGATGCTTCCTACGATGCACAGGAAAGCCCACACAACAAAGAAATTTCTGGCCCAGCACACCAGAGTGCCGAGGTTGAGTGACGTGCTTAGAGCACACGGCTCAGCCTCCCGAGGACTCGGTTTCCCCCCATGCAGTGGAGGGTTGGACCACACGACCTTGAAGGCACTTGCCTATTTTAACGTCTCATGTTTGCTTCCTTTACTCTGTCATCAGTTTTTAAAATAATATCTTTCAAGGTCCTCCTAAGTCTGCAATGGGCTCAGTTTTCACTCAGCCCACGTCAGCTTCTCAGCTCATGGAGCTTATGGTCTGCTTTGACAAACAGCGGGCGTGGCAACGAGAGAGAAGCCGCTTCCCCTTTTGTGCAGCCTTGAAGGGGCCCAAGGGCTGTATGTGGGGACTTCGGGGGGCTGGATTTGAACTCTTGCTGGCCGAGTGACCCTGGGACAAGTTCACCTTTACTCATTGTGCATTTTCCAGCTCACACCCATTCAGATTTGTGTGAACTGAAGTATGAGTGTGTCTAGGACTCCTCCTTGAAGTCTCAAATAGTCCCCAGATTGTCAGTGTCCTGTCCTCAAGGTGGAAACAGTAATAGCAACTCAGAGGGCTGAAGGGGGCAAAATGGGAAATGGTGGGGACAAGTACCCCAATAGTGCCGGATACACAGTAGGCGGGCATTAGTGCTTACTGACTGAAAGGATGAAAAGTCTCCTCTGAGAGTTTTCTCCGGTTAAAAAATCCAGTTATTCTGTGGATTCTGGAAATCTAGGTAATAAAGATCACGATACACAGAAATTCTAGTCTGTTCTTCATTCTGATCTACACCTGCAGGTCCACATATGGAAAACAGTCTCTAAAAGTTGCAAGCTCCTTCATATGGCTTTCTGCCCAGAAATTCTAATCTGAAGAGAACCACGAATGTATTTGTTCATGGGCACAGAAAATATAGGTCGTGCGTGCCCTGTTTAGCACGTTTGTGGTGGCTTCAGGCTCAGACACGTCCCCTAGCACAGAGAGTTCAGGGTGGCTTAAATTGAATCATAACCTTGCGCCAACCCTCCGCTCTTCCTTATTAGTGGCCCCATCAGGGGCTGTCAACGCTCACAGAGATGTGTGGTCAGGGAAAAGCTCCTTTTCATTTAGAGAAAATTCCTTGAAGACTTTTCTTAAATTGTTTCTTTCCCGAGAGTGGCTGGAGTGTGGTTATTCATTTAAATATTTACCACGGGGAACATTTCCCACCGACTGCGGGATCTCATTTGCTGAGGGATCAGAGACTGGAGCAGTCTCCTCTACAATTTGGAATTACCCTTGAAACCCCTCTCAAAAGAGGAAGCTGATGGAAGCTGATGAAGCATCCATCTCAGACAAATTGGGAGAACAAAGCCAGGTGTTTTGGAAGGAAGCCGCCGCTGACAGTTAGCACAGATCAGCTGGCTTTCCATGCCAGGCACCAGGCGACAGGCTCTCCCATGTCATTGCACTGAATTCAAGCAACTCCGCGAGACAGGACTCGTCCTGCATTTGACAGACGTGGACACTGCAGTGTGGAGGGATCAAGTCAGTTGTCCTCGGTCCAGTAGATTTGGTCAGCAGAGAGCCCAGGTCTGCCTGACGCCGAAACTCCTGCCTTTAGCCTTTCCTGCCCTGTTGCTGTAGCAACCCCGCACTGGGAAAACGCTTGACTTTTATTACTTGTGCTCTTTTTTAGTGTAGAAAGCACTAAACTCAGAGAGGCCTTTGTGGAGGAAATGGGAAGGAAATGTCTGTCCATTTGAAGCTGTCGGGTATTACAAGTTAGGCTCGTTGAAGGGCCTGTGAAAGCTTTCGGGTCACATGGTGGCCACGCCGTGGTTCCGTCAAGCGGTTTGTCAGGCACGTTTTCCTTTGCCACTAGAGGTAAGGACATGGTGGAGAGACAGCAGGGAGTGCGTTGATCCAGGGTCCCTGCAAGGACGTCCCTGGCTGATGTGCCCAGGCGGGGCCCCACTGAGGACGATGACTGCCCTCAGATCAGAAACTGGAGATTCAGATTGGGAAGAGCTGGCTGTGCCAAGTGCACAGAAATGTTGAGAGATTGGGAAAAAATGATTTTGTTATGTACTGTTTCTTTTCTGCAATTTCTTCTCCCTTCCTTTATGCTAAAAAAACAAATAGAATAAACTCTTTAAGGATTTGTTTAATTACAAAAGAAATACGTATCTTTGTAACACATTTAGAAAAAACAGGCAAGCAAACAGAAGAAAATAGAAATAAACCGTGACACTACTGCCGGCAGCCAGCACCATCAACACCCTGGTGTTGAGGCTCCCCGTCCATTCGTTATCCATTTACGTATGTGCACATCTCCCACCCAAAATGCACATACACTGACGCGCATGCACACACACACACGTGAAAATATTTGGAAGAAGCAAAAATAGAAAAAAATGTGTATTTTTCTCAAAACGTTTTCATTAATATACTTTTAAAAACGGTTTCATTGGTGTAAACCGGCTCTTCTTCACGATCATATGTGCCTTGGGCTCATTTTGGCTGTTGTGTTAGGTCGGCCATCCAGACGGCAGGTCATCAGGCGCTCTCACTGGAGCTGGGCATCCAGCTTCTTGCTCTTTCCTTGGCTCCGTCATTGCTTCATTGGACATTTACTGGGCAGCCGGCTTGTGCACGGCTCTGAGTTTCAAGGTAGTCAAGGCACTATGTGGTGGGTGCTGGGAGTTCCTGCTGCCCTGGCTTCGGGAAGGTGGGCATTTGTGCAGGGTCTCCATGGGCAGGTGACCTGTCTTGGGTTGGGGAGGTGAGCAAAGGTGGGCCTGTCTGGGTGGATGGGAAGCCTATGGTAGCAGGGTCGGGGCATGGCTGGGGTGGTGTGTGGACTGGTCTGGCTAAGTGAAGGGACCAAGTAGAGTTAAGTGAGTGTTCAGACAAAGAGCTAGGTTGGACCTCTTCTTCGTCAGCTCGGTCTGCTGTAACAGAGATGCCGCAGACTGGGTGGCTTAAAAGATAAAACACGTTTCTCACAGTTCTGGAGGCTGGAAGCTCAAGATCAAGGTGCAGCTTTGGTGTCTGGTGAAGATCCTCCTGCTGGCTTGCAGATGGCCCTCTTTTCCTTGTGTCCTCACATGGTAGAGAGACCTCACTCCAAGCTCTTTCTCTTCTTATCAGGGCGCTAATCCCATCATGGGGCTCCACCCTCAGGACCCCAATCTAAACCTGCTTATCTCCTAGAGGTCTCACCTCCTAACACTCTTACATCTAGGGGGATGCACACAGGCAGTCCATGACTGGCCCACACCACAGAACACCTTGGGTTCTAGAGTGAAGTCTAGGCATTTCTGGCTCTAACAGTAAGTAGCCCTATGGTCTTGGGCAACTGAACTGACTCTCAGTGTTTTGCCACCCACCCCTTCCGTGAAATGAGACAATAATTTATCTGGAACTACATATATTTGTTGGCCAGAGTGATTAAATTTGTAGTTAAATTTTATTATCAAAAATCACCTAAAAAACAACTGCCCCTGGTTTTGTATATAATGGTCTACACCACCGCACAGCTCCTACGGGGCACACAGAGTTGTCCCGGACACAGCTGGGGCAGAACTTAGGGGAGCCATCCAGTGACTTGTCCAGAGCCATGGTCATGACTGGGGGACCAGAATCTGCATCACCTTCTCTCCTTACCTGCAACCTGAATCTCCCCTCTGTTATGTGACATTTTGGGGCACCCTATGGTCAGGGGAGCACCTGACTGATGGGAGCCCAGGTTTTGCCCTTGATTTTTGGGGAGAGTGCCTGATCAGAGTGTTTTCCTAGTGAGACACCTCAAATTGGCTGAAGGTATCCACTGATTCTTTTGAAGTTTTCAGGAATTCCTAATAAAAAAGCAGATACTGTGGGAAGTGGATTGAAGTCATGCATTCAGCTCTATTGGCTAGTAGTTTAGCAGGGATTAACTTGAATCGGACGTGGATTTTGGAGTGCGTTCAAGTCTCGGCTCACTTTACTGCTTGTGACCCCAGGCAAGTCACCTAACGGAGTCTCGGTTTCCCCATCTGTCAAATGGGGGCAATAATGCTTACCCCTGAGGGTAACACAAGTCAAAAGATATTGCAAGTGGGAGGCTGGCCCTGTGGCATAGTGATTAAGTTTGGCTCGCTCTGCTTTGGTGGGCTGGGTTCGTGGGTTCGGATCCCAGGTGTGGACCTACGCCACTTGTTAGCCATGCTGGGACCCACATACAAAATAGAGGAAGATGGACACAGAAGTGAGCTCAGGGCAAATCTTCCTCACACCCCACAGACGGTCAACTAACATTGCTCGCTTCCTGACCGCTCTGTTAGCTGCTATTCTCTAGCATTTATTTTCTGATTGCAGTGCCTGCCTCATCTCTCGATATCACCCTCCCCTCCAGCTCTCAGCAGCTGTCCCAGCCTCTCTGCTGGCCAGGCCTGACCAAGCAGCCTTCAACCCAGCCCGACCCTGTCCTGGACATCTGCTTGGCCTTCTCAAGCTCGTCATGGGGAATTCTGGAAGGACGTTGACTTCTGGGGACTCAAGACCCCAACTTTTGCATGTTTAACCTTGTGTCAGTCCTAGTGGATTCTGTGGATGGTCGGTTGTTGAGAAGGAGCTGTTCTAGGGTTTAGGGCTGGAGTCTGGCAGAGAGGCTTGGGTCTTGCGTGGAATTTCTCATTCCCACTTCTAAAGCGTATGTGGGATGTTTGTGGGCCTGAGCCCCAAGCAAGGCTCAACCATTTAAAGCTCCTGTAAGTTGACTTCGATGCCGTGTTTGGGCGTGGACGCCTGCATTAGGAGGCCTCGTATGCCTCTTCTCCTCCTGTTCTCTGGACTTGGGGTGCTGAGTGTGCCTAACAGTGAGGACGCCTCATCCTGAAGTGGTTCTAGGGGGGCGCTCCCCTGGGCACGCTGCAGGGAAGGTGAGGGTTGTCTCAGGCAGCGTGTGGTCTCGGGCTTCCCAGGGAGCAGAGAGCGGGGAGGATGAGGGGCGTTTGCTTCCACGCCTTTCCTGACTGGTGGCATGGAGTCAGAGACTCTGGCATTGGGAGATTCTATGGGGCCCCATCCGTTCAGGAAAGGCAGAGACTGAGGCTCGGGGATCTTCAGTGATGCCCTCGAGATGCTTTCCCGGCTGGTGACAGTGGAGCCAGAAGCAAACCCAGGCCTCTTGGTCTGCAAGCCAGTGCATTTCTCGACACCACAGAGAGATTTTAAAGCGTGGCACTGCAGAGAAGGGGGAGACCAGCCTTTGACAGGGTTTGCTCTGGGTTAGTGATTTCAAGTGTGTTGTGTCATGCCCTCCACATTCTGTGGGAGAGCAGGGGACAGAGACATTTGCTCAAAGCCACACAACCGAATCCTAGACTGAGCCCAAAGTGCTTCAGTGTCATAGCATCAGGCACCGCCCTGCACGCAGCCTGGCAGCTGATGCGCCCAGCAACCCTACAGGATGGGTGTCATCATCCCTAGTACACTGGGGAGCAGAGGGGCACAGAGAGGTTGAGAAACCTGCCCAAGTTCACAGCAAGATCCCTCTGAAGGGAGGTCTGCTGGCTCCTAGGTCTGCTTCTGTGTCAGCCCTTACAATGATATTTCTGGTGCATTTTGCCTTTCTTGCCAAGGATTCATGTTTATGAAAATAATTGATTGCAATGCATGAATACTATAATCTTTTATGTTGTATGATCCTTTATCTTTCACAGAATAGCTCTGCATTTTTTCACTTGATTCTCCCAGAAAGCCCATCCATATTGTGTGGACTTGGGATCCAGCCCCAGAGAGTGTCAGCTACCTTGTCCAAAGTCACACGCCTGACCTTGGGCCGAGCTTAGTCAGGGGCGGAGCTGGCCTTAGGGCGTCCGCCTTTCAGTAGATCAGTTGTAGGAAGCATTCATTTCCTCTTCCTTTGCCGTGGCTGGTTCACTGCTGTTTCTGCCATTTCCCAGTGGAAGGTCCTGATGGGTCTGTGACATGAAGCCCTTTGTTCCCCTGCGAAGTCCAACAGGTATGGTCTGGGGACCTTCTTCCCAGGTGGCTGCCCTGACGCAAGTTCCTTCAGCGGTGCTCAGGCTGGTTTGCTGCCTTCATGCTGTCAACAAGTGTCAACAGGACAAGACAGATTGCCACGGCCATACCTCGCCCCTTTGTGAGGGTGAGGTTCCTGACTACAACAAGCAGGGCAAAGGTTTTAAAACAGAGATGTCGACAAACAAATGGTTTTTAGGTGGATTCACTTAGTACTTTAAAGTAGAGAGAAGGGATAGAGATACGTTTTTTTTAAAAAAGTCTGATTTCTGACCTGACAATTCCCTTTAAATACTTTATTACTTTTAAAAATTGCTTTCAATGTCCCCAAGAAAAATTATCCCTACCGTGACAAATGGCTTGTTTGTCTTGGAATCCAACTGTGTTTATAGTTAACTAATATAGGAGTTTGGTTTAATATAAAAAAGTCTTGGGAAAAATGTACTTTTTTCTAAACTGATCACTCCTTCCTTTCCCACACTACATTACCAGGTATCACCACATGGGACATCATATCTTCCTTTCTCACGAAGCTTTTATTTCCTTATCCTCCTCTTTCCTGGGATTCATATGGCCAGCCCCTTTGCCTGCAAAGAGCAGACATGGACCCAGAGAAGGAAGCAGGTGGAACCCGGGAACACAGGAATCCACTGGGAGTACAGATCCCCTCTCTGGAGGAGTTCTTTCGGAAAATAGAAAAGACACTTCACAGGTGATTCTCACCCTTCTTTAAATTGATTTAGCCCCAAATCTGGTCTGCCCAACCCCCTCCCGCCAACTAGGGCCCTGGAGGTGGGCCGTGTCATCTCAGGTGCACAGCTTTGCTCCCTTCCTCGCTCACATCCTTGCCTACCTCTCCCCTTCCCATTGCACATCTAACACATTATTTTCTTTCCTAAGAGGAAAAATGAAAAAAAGAAATTTTCCCCCCAGACAGTTGGTAAGAAAGAATGCAGGAGACCAAAACCGTGCGTCTAATGATGGCTTTCAACTGCGCCTCTGTCTTTTTGGTCCATTTAAATATTTTAGCAAGGAAATGTCAAGTCCATAAAGCTACCTGGTCAGAGGATGCTTGTAATTATTTGTAAAGAATAATTAAATTATCCTAATCTTCATTGTCATCTCCCTCTGTGAAGTGCACACACGCACACACACACACTCTCACACAAACATTGAAGAAATGCCCTGGACCACCCTGTTTCTGAAAGACAAAGAGGATAAACAGTCGTTTCTGGTTGGTCTGGCTGGTCTGGAGGGAGGTGACTAGTGATGCCTGGTCCCGTCACCTGTGCTCCATCCTCACCCACCCTCCCACCAATGACAGAAATGAGTCGATGGAGAGAGCTTGAACGTTGCCTGATGTCACAGTCATTTCCTTCTCTACTGAGCTAAAGGCTCCTTGAGGCTGAGAAGTCATCTGCTATCACTTTTCGCGCCTCCACTGCCAAGACTGGCATTGGGCATAGAGCAGAGACTCAACCTTTTTGAGAAGCCATAACTGATTCATGGGTGGAACGTTCTTCAATTCCCCTCAACTCTGCTGTGTGTCCGCCTCACTTGGCTTTGTGCTGTGGGTGGACCTGGAAGGACTGCACCCATCTGGCCCCTTCCTTGCCCTCTCGTGGAGGGGGTGAGAAGCGGGAGGAGGGAGGGGTGGGAAGATGTCCTCCCAGCTCCTTCCCAGACTGGCCGAGCCACCAAGGGCCACAGGCTGCCTTCCCGCTGATAACAGCTCCCTCCTCTTGTCCTCTGGGTCCAGGGACCACTGTTACCAGCCTCTGGATGTTTTCTCATCCTATTTTGCTTCCTTCCTGTCCACACTGTTATAACTATAAAGAGTGTCTTTAATAATCTCCTTTTAATCACCCCTTTGTAAGGTGCCGGTCATCTCTTGCTAGGATCCCGGGCAACACAATGAACAACTTTCCAGCTATTGTTGTTTTCGCTCTGTTCAGAAGATGCTTATTTTTACTCCTTTGAGAAGACAGATTTAGGAGGTTAGTGAGGAAACGGTGTTCTCTGCTGGGTGACCACTGTGTCCTGGAGACACTGTGTTTTGTACCGAGAATGTGCCAGGCACTGCCAGTGATACAAGAAGTCAAATGGGATGGCTGCCTTGAAGGGGCTGACGGTCAGAGTGGAGCAGAGGTCTGTGCATTCGTGCTTCCATGGACTGTCCCGCATACACCTCACACTGCGTCCACCGTGCTGTTATTAATTGACCAATCTTGCTTTTCTCTCTAGATTGGGAGCCTTTTACAGGCAGGGTTGGGTATTATTCATCTTTGCCCTCCCAATAAGTTTTGAAGACGTGGCTCCTGAATTTGAACTCAGGAAGTGTTTGTTGAATGAATGCCCAGAGTCAAGAAGATGCCAACATCAAATTTTACTCTTTCTGAGCCAGAGCAGACCCACAAAGAAACGTTCAGACGCTACTGCAGTCGTGTAATTTGCATGGCTGGAACTACGGGTTTCAAGAGATGAGGTACAGTCTGCCTGATTCAGAAATGACAGTGTGTAATTTTCCTCTCTGAAACCAGTTTTCCAGTATAAACTGTGATATACGGACATAACAAAGTAAAATACTGGTTACTGCCTTTAGGCATTCCATAGAAACAAAACCATTAACAATAGAATGTTGTCAAAAATGTGAAGTTCTTCCAAGGGTGTCGTATTTGTATCAAGCCATATCAAGCCATATGTTGAGATGCGAACACCCTGCCTGTTATATTATATTAAAGGAAAGCAACTGTGTGAAATGCTCATAAAAGTTCTTCTATTGTTTGTGTTCATGGGTAATATGATTTATATTTTCCATTTTAGGTACTTCAAATCTATATATGCTTATCACTAACAATAATTCACCATGTTCAAAATCAAAAAGCCTGTCATTTCATATCTTGCAAGCCCCATATCTTTAATTTGGGATTGCTGAGATGATATTTTAACTTTCAATATCTTTTTCATTGGATGAAATGATGAGCACTTTTGAATTCATTGTTCATTAATTACTGGTATTTCACTCCTGTTGAGGAAAGAAAGGTGTGTCTATACATTCTTATTTAGAAAACTCATCCCAACATTATAAGAACTGGAGTTAAAAAGAATTTAGAAAAGTGGAGCCAAGGGGTAAGGGAGTTAAAGTGGGAAAAACCACGTGATGACATCATCATCCTCACCACCCTCACCGCCATTCCCCATTATCACCCTCATGATCACTGTCATCATCATCACCACCATCATCCTCATCCTCATCCTCAACATCATCACTACCATCATCACCACCATCATGACCACTATCACCATCATCACTGTTACCATCACCATCATAGACATCATCACCATCACTATCATCATCACCACCACGATCATAGTAATGAAATATTCAACACTTCCTGACCACTGACTCCATGGCAGACACTGTGTTTAATGTGTTTCATGTAATGTTTCAGCTTTGTATAACCTTTTGGGGTTATTCCCACTTTACAGATGAGGGATGTGAAGTACAGGGCAGTTCAACTAAATTGGCCAAAGTCTCTCACCTAGCAAGTGGTGGAGCTGGGATTCAAATCCAGCAGCCTGACTCCAGAGCATGTATTCTTACCGGTTACGCTGAATTAAAGTGGATGGTATAGGCGTGCACACTTTCATTTGTGCAACGCCTTACGGTAAGGCAGGCGGGCCAGGTACGATAGCCCCTCTGCTACAGTGAGTAACAAGCCTCAGACTCTCAGGAGCACCTCCTAGTTGTCTTCTTCTCTCTGTGCAACTTCCCTTCTTTGGACAATCCCTTTACTGGCCCCCCCCCCCCAGGGCCTTTTCCCGCACAGGAAGTGAATGATGGCCCTTACAGGAACGGCTGCACCAGCTCCATGCACTTGTTGCCCTGGTTGTGGTTGTTCCCGCTGAGACCTGTGGCCACGGCATGGATGGTCCCCATTTCCAAAACCTCCCTGCCGTGGTGCCCTGTGGTCATCTTGTCCTGCTCTGACCCTGGCTTGGCCACCATGTGACTTGCTTTGCAACGCAACAGAGCATCCGGGTGTCCACATGCACAGAGCTAGTGTGTTTCTGCCTCCTCCTGCCACTGCAACGCGAACATACTGGGTAAGTGTGCTGGAGGGAAGTAGGGGACTGTGTCCTCTCGGCTGCGCTGTCCAAGACCAGCTAGGCCCCGGTGGGGATCTCAGGAGCCTGAGCAAGTCCAGCCGAGATCAGCAGAACTGCCCAGTACATGTGCCTGTGAGCAGTAATCAAGGGTGGTGGTTTAGACCACTGAGTGTGGGGTGGTTTGTTGTGCCGCACTGTCACGGCAGTGGATGACCGATACAACATGTAACTGGAATCAGTGCCTTACAACTAAGGAAATGGGGTGCCTCATGCAACAGAATTGTTGGGCATGAGGTTTTGCAGGACTGAGAGTGCACGTGCAAGGAGGGCCCTCCGAGGCTCTGCAGTGACGCTGTGGGTTTGGGCTGCGTCTGCATCCGGCCGCCCTTCCCCCTCCCGCGTGGAAAAGGCCTTCTTCCTCTTTCTCCCTGTCACGCTGCCTCCTCAACCTGATACCCTACCTTTATTTTCTGTCCAGACAATTGTTAAATTTTCAATAGGGACATGAACACCGGGTACAGAGAGGTTGAGAAAACAGGTGGCGTGGTGAGGAAAGTGGCCCGTGCAGGAGGCTGGGCCCCGCCTCCTTTCTCCTTTGCTCAGGGGCTGACATTCGCTGCCATCAGCAGCTCCCTGAGACGCGGAGGCTGCTTGTGTGCACTGGACTACTTGACAGGAGCAATGTTGCCCCATAGCCCTCGACTGAGGTTGCAGAAATGCAGGCAAACTTCTGGGGTTTAGTTGTCTGTGCAGCCCCTGGAGCCTGGGACAAGTGACCTGTCCTCCTAGCCACAGACGCCTGACCACGCTCTGTCACTGTCACTGTCCCCTGTTGCATTTTCTTCACAGCACTGGACATCGTCTAGCTGACAGTGTCCACGTCCCTGCTGACCGTCTGCCTCCAGCAGTGGTGTCCTCTCCCGGACCAAGAGACTTGGTCTGTGTGACCCCTGCCACCCCTAAGCTAGGACAGTGCCTGGGACACCAAAGGGCCCACAGATATCGCAGGACGAGCAAAAGCCATCAGGAACAAGGCCTCCCTCATATGTAAACAGTCGAAACTGTGGTTCTTATTTTTGAGGATTTCGATGGCCAGGCTCTTTCTCTACTCTTGGCTGCTAAGTGGTGCTGGCAGTGATGCTCCTGATTTCTGGGCCTCATCTGCGACACCGAGGAGTGACACTGCATCCGCGGTTCCCGCTCCTTCCACACAAGAGACGTCCTTTATTATGGTTATTTTAGCCCCTCTCCCTCTGCCTCTCCCACGGATTTCACGTGCAGAAGAAATGCGTTAACCAAATCATAATGCTTATCGGGAAATAATTTGTTCTCCTCCTTTTCATCAAGGACATTTATAGAACTAACCAGAGATCGTGCTCCGCAGAGATGACATGTGACAGTCCCCCACCGGTGGCCTCGGTCGCTGAGGGCAGAGGCGCCGGGCGCCACCTCTTCCTCTGCCTCTGTCCAGTTTGCATGTCCTTCTGCTGACTCCTTAGGCCCGAGGCTCGTCGTTTTTCCTCCAGTTCTAACAGAATTGTTTCATGAATATGAATTTGTGGATGCTCCTAATTCCCTAAATGCCCCAACTGAGAACGGGCTACATGATGTGAGGGGCCTGATGCAAAATGAAAATGCACGGTCCTTTGTTCAAACGTTATTCAGACTCAGCATGGTGGCAGGAGAGCCCTAAACCCATGGCTGCTCCAGCCGCGCACCCGGGAACCCAGGCCCGGTCTGTCCTTGTCTCTCTCAGTGCTTCTGGGGAGGCATCATCCCGCTGGAGCGTGTGTGGGTGACAGTGTGTAGACAATGCTTCCAAAGTGGATACCGAGCCAGGGTACCCAGTGTTACCCAGTACAGTTTGAAACACTCGGGGAAACTTTTCCCAATCGATTTGCTGGAGATGTATTTTTTTCTCTCTAGAATCACATGATGAAAGCTTTCACGGTGCCTGCTGGTACTGGGATCAGGAGTACATATTGGCCTTAGTAAAATCATCAGTTTTGTTGCAAATACATTTTTTTACATAATTACCAATGTCCTTTGCATATGGAGTTTATTGTGAGCTCCCTCCTCCCCCGCCCCTTCCCTCTCTCCCTCCTTCCTTCACAGAGGCTTATTATGTGCCAGGCACTGTATAAGCCACTGAGGGGGATCAATCAGTCACCAATCCTACATAAACAATAAAAATGCAAGGTTGAAAATATGAGTACATTGTGAAAGGTAGAAGGTTACAGGAATTTGGAGAATGAAAATGTCACTGCCATAGATTGGGGACGGAGAGGACTTCATGGTGAAGCATCTGAAATAGGCCTTGGAGGGAAGATGGTGCTGGAGTAAGAGGAATGAGGGTGGGATGGGGGCTAGAGGGGGATGAGGTGGGATG
>NC_060271.1:137117335-137125949 GCF_021613505.1 Equus quagga
AGGTGTCCATCCTGCCTGGCTCCTCCCATCACCTGGGCTCCTCCCCATAGGTGTCCATCCTGCCTGGCTCCTCCCATCACCTGGGCTCCTCCCAGACATCCATCTGGCCAAGCTGGCTCTTCCCATAGACTTGGGAGGAGCAGAAGGAATGAGGCAGAAGGGGATAAACACTTCACAAGCTTTCGCGAGAAAGCCCCTTGGCCCCCATAACCCTCTGCTTCCTCATGTGAAGACAGGGTGCTCTTCCATCCTCTCAGTCGTTACAAGGACTAACTTAGACAAAGCAATGGTGTACCTTGTCCAGTGCTCGCCTCATGATAAACACTCAACAATGGGAGTTATCATCATTATTAAGAAAAAGGCAAAGAAACAAAGACATCCTCGAGTGTGACGGGTTTGCCAGGCACTTCTTTGGGGTTCTTCTCTGGGCCCCTCTGTCAAAGGCTGTACAGAGGCTCAAGGGGCAGTGCCCCGTCACAGCACAGTCTTGCTTTATAACAGAAGGGCTGATGGAGAAGGGGTTGCGGGAGGCCTAGTGACTAGAACAAGGGCAGAGCTGGCGAGCGTGGAGGCTGGAGCCCAGGGCCCCACTCCCAGTCTGGGCTGGTTTTACCATACAGGCCGTGGTCCTGGCAGAGCCGCTCAGGGACTCTGTTCCCTTCACCCTCTCTGAGCCTGGTGCTGTCCATCTCCATTTCTTGGTTGTAAATTCCTAGCATATGAGACTCGATCAATTATAGAATCAATTACACTGGGCGATGGAGAGGAAAAGGCAGAACAATTCCCACCGAAATGACTTTTATGTGAATAAAGTTTAACTTGAAAAATAGAGGCTAATCTGAAATCCTCCCAGTAAACTATATCAGAACCCCACCTGAGGGTATCCTCACTACTTTATTCCCCAGGAGACGGTCACCCTGTGGATACCTGCTGGTGTGTGGGGCTGGTTACAGGATGGTGCTGGCACGAGCTGCTAATCTTCCGGAAGCTGGCATCCTGGAAGAGACGACTCAGAGAATCTCAGGTGTGTGGTTTATTTGCAGCACTGAGCACCTGCACTTGTCAAAGCCCTTTGCCAGTTGTCATTATCCATCTCACCTGAGCTTCAGGAAAAACCAGGACGTCAGAGGGATGGCTGGCTTCAAGCACAGCTCGTGCTGTCCGCTGTCCTCACGTCTCTCCCCTGTCCATCGTGTAGCTCTGTTCACTTCTGCTGGGCTTCATTCTTAAACGGGTTTCTCCAAGGGGCAGTAGACAGCTGCTGGCTGCCAAAGGTCCCTCGGAGACAAGAAGCAGCTTCACACTTTAGTTCTGGCCGAATCCTGAAGGTGGCTCTGCTTGGCCTGATTTGGGTCACACGCCTGCTGTGGAAGGAAACGGCCTGGGGTGGGTGGGGGGTGAGGGTGTGGGTGGGGGCAGGTCAAGAGTGGGCTACACCTGGACAAAATGGATGGGGCAGGATTATTCTAGATTTGGGGAGGGGGCTTTCCCCAAAGGAGAGAATTCTGGACAGACAACCATGCTCATTATTTCGAAAGGGATCATCTTTTTAAAATAAGGAATTCAGAAAGGGAAGGATTCTGAAGAGTAGCCAGATTCTCAAATTTTGGGTATCTGTGCGGCACTGAACTATTTTGTAAGCAGAAGCAAAGGACTCTGATTTGATTCAGAGTAAAGGATTTTCACACTAACGAGTCCTCGGAAGGTTTAGTGATAATAATCAACTGATCAGCGGGCATCCATCAGGTCCCTGGCACCGTGTATGAGATGCGTGGTGGACCAGAGCATGCATGTGGTTCTATCCTTGAAAGTTGCATAAATAAGAGAAGCACATGTGAAATCACTGTGAAAAGTACGAGTCAGGGTGTAATTGTTTGCCCAAATCTGTGCTGTATCGTGCCATTGCGGTGGGGGTTCATGGGAGAGGGGGCGGTGCAGGGAAGGGCAGCCATGGTCCTGTCCTCAAGAAGGGGAGCTCTGAGCCAGCTGTGGGGGGCGGCAGGGCTGGCCAGGAAGGGAGCGAGTGTGGTCGTCCTGGGTCAGCGGCGAGCCCGTCCTGCGGGCTGCCCTTGGCTGCCGTGTCCTTTCTTTAGCTGGAATGTGGTTTTCTTTCCGCGTGGTCTGAGCCGTCCACTGACTAGGGTTTTGTCTCCATTTTTGGCTTTGTCATTTAACGTTGTGCTTCAGCAATTGCTGTGTTTGGAGTCATCTCTCATTTTGCCTTGAGTCGTCTCCCTCTGTGAACTTGTCCTCATCCCCAGAGCCGCCTCCGTGACCCACCTGCCGAGACAGCGCCTGTCGGGGAATGGGGTCCCGGTCTGGTGGGTAGTGAGGAAGGCGTCCTAGTGGCTAGGCTCGGGGAAATGAGTCCTTTCTTTTTTAGCACCTGGAGATGCAATAGCCTGGCTGCATTTGTCGTGTTGAAGCATTTCATCCAAGCAGTGCTTTTGGCTAATTCCTTTTAGCAGTGAAACTTGGCCTAGATAGCCCAGAGCTATCTGATGAAGGGGCAGAGATCCAGGTAACGGGAGGGACTGAGAAGGGCCCACAGCTGGACCTCAGGAGGCCAGCAGCGTCCTGGGTTCAGTTCTGACGCTGACTGTGATGTGGGCTAGTCCATTAGCCTTCCGGGCCTCGAAACTCCTCATCCCGAAAATGAGGGGTTGTGCTATATCTTCCCCCGACCCCCACCAAAATTCTGTGTTTTCATGAAGTCCATCTAAGTAGCTCAGTTCCATGTCACTTAATGTCTAAACACGCGCATTATTGTCTTCAGTGGCAAAGTGCAAGGCACTGCTGGCAGTTGGAGCAGAACGAGTGTCTAAAACATACCAAGTTTGTTTTTTGATTTAAAAAACTTTTTTTTTGTTTTGTTTTGAGGAAGATTAGCCCTGAGCTAACATCCGCCGCCAATCCTCCTCTCCTTGTCGAGGAAGACCGGCCCTGAGCTAACATCTGTGCCTATCTTCCTCCACTTTATATGTGGGACGCCTGCCACAGCATGGCTTGCCAAGTGGTGCCATGTCTGCACCCAGGATCCGAACTGGTGAACCCCGGGCCGCTGAAGCAGAACATGTGAACTTAACTGCTGCACCACTGGGCCGGCCCCCATACCAACTTCTTTAGTAAAACATACTGATAACACAGATTACCCGCATTCTTTTTCATGCTGTGAGTGAATGCAGAAGGCAGGCAAACTCTTGTCGGTGCTCCTGAGAGGGGGCCTCCCTCCAGGGACAGGGCTCTCGTTGTGTGGCTGTGTGGCCTAAACAAGCCATTTTTCCGCTCCGGGACTCAGTTTCCTTCCCTGCGCAGGGGGAGTTGGGTTGCGTGATCTTGCAGCTTCTTTCCAGCCTACCTGCTGTGCCTGCCCCACTTCTTTGCCCCCAAGCGCCAAAGTCAGAGCCACTATCCCGCGTCACTGGATTTTGTGACTGCTCTTCATTATGCTAAAAGAGATGCAGAATGCACACGGGTTTCTTTTTAAAAGGAAAGTGAATCAAGGTTAAATCTTATTTGGATGCACATATGTGCTGTGGAAATATGTTCATGCTTATGTTTAGGAGAGAAAATCAGGTAATGAATTGTACGTATGCTATGAGACCATCCTTGTAGAAATATACCCATTTGAATCCATTTGCAGCAGGGGACTGGGAGGAGAGACACCGTGGCAGTGAAATTTGGGGTTGCTGACTTTACTTTTTTGTTGTTGGTCTGTAATTTCTACTTTTTCTATAGTGATAATGTCTTATTTGGGAAAAAATTTGTATTAAAGTTTATTTTGTTCATTCTGCAACTCTTTCCTCTTGAGATTATTGGGGCTTCGTGAGGAATTATAAAACCAGGTGAGTAATCAGTACGGAGGGATCAGTTCCTGGTCACCCAAGGGCTGATTTTCATGTCCTTGGAAGGTAAAATTTCTTCCAGAACCTTCATAGGCAGAACTCAGTTTCCCTGGCAGGCCTTTCTGGGCTCCTCCCTGGTCCCCCTGAGCCCCCAGCTGGCTCTTCTAGGCCACGGCATGCTGCCCTCCCGCCTGTCCTGCCTCCTGCAGGGGCATCTGCTCAGAGGTGGGGTCCCGCCTGCACTTCCTCCCAAGACGTCCTGCCCGACAGAGCCACCTCCTTTCTAAATTTCCACCAAAGTGACGGAGGAAAAGGCAGCAGATGAGTTAACCGTATGCTTCGTTCCACCAAACACTCTATGCGATGGAAAACAGCACCCTTGCCTTCTGTGCCTCCCCAGGCTGCCCTGTGTGCTATGGAGTCACGACCACCCCTCACCCTTCTGCATCCCCAGCACTGGCCCACAGTAGGTGGGCCACTGTGCACAGTAGGTGCTCCATAAATGGGAGTGATGCACACATTGAAATACTCTGGAACAACCCTGGAGGCAATTTTATTTTATTTTAGTTTCCTACCTCCTTTTAACTTTATGTTATGAAAAATTTCAAATATATTCCTGGGAAGAGAGAACAACTGAATAATTCTCTGTGTCTGTCACCTCCATCACCGACCTTCAACCATTATCGACATTTCCTCAGCCTTATGCCATCTACCTACCATTTTCTTTCTCTAGCAAGAATATTTTCAGGTTAATCCCAGATACCATTTCACCTGTACACACTTCAATATGTATCTTTAACAGATAAGGGTTATTTCAAACACAGCTGTGTGGTGGCACCTCGCAACTTACCCTGGCTGTCCCTTGGAGATAGTGCAATATAGTTTCCTATTTATGAAGACACATGGGCATGGGGAAGAGAAGGACATGCGGGTGAGGACAGGCCAGTCGAGAGGGAGGAGAGAGCAGGTCAGGAGGAGTGTGACGTGGCCCTCGCTCCTTGCTTGGTCACCAGGTGACTTTGGTTAAACTGCTGAATTTCTGGGCCTCAGGGACTTGGTCTGTCAGTGCGAGAAGAATAGCGCTGCATCTGCCTGAAGGCAGGGAAAGGAGGCACGTATTTTCAAACCGCCTCTCGGGATAGGTCCATGATGCTGTGTAGTTCAAGTGTCACCTTGGGGAGTGGGGGGTGGGGAGAGAGGCCTCCACGTGATTTTAGTTCTGTCGGATCAGATGCAAGTGTTCTGTTGACGCACAGCCAGGGTTTTCGGAGCTGCCTGTGTCTGCAGAATTAGGGCAGGGCTGGAATTAGAGGCCTCACCAAGAAAGGGTCTATCTGAGTTCTGGGGGCCCCTTGAGAAGGAGACTCCACAGCCTTCCTTTGATATTTATTCCCATATCTGCCAGCCCCATGAAAGCATCGCTATGGCAACAGAGAATAAAGGAATTAGCAGGCTCACAAATAAAATGCTTAAGGCACACCTAAACAGAGTAATAAGCGCCGTCTTTAGTTTTTTCCACGGTTATGGAGCATCTATTGTTTCAGGGATGTTAATATAATCTTTTCTTTCCCCTTAAAGAGTGTTATTGGCATAAAACAAGATGAAAGAGAGCCCCCAGGAGATGGCTCCGAGGATGAGAAGGTGAAGAGAGAAGCTCCAGGCCGTGTGGCCTGTCTCGAAGCCCCGAAGACGCAGAACCCGGTCTGGTACTGCTGGGAGCCGAGCCCCGCTGCCCAGCCCTGTGGCGGCTCCACCGTCGAGGGTGTGGTGCCCCAGACTCTGGTGGTGCATTCCCAGGTCTCAGCTCCAGGCCACAGGGCTCCTGCTCCGTGAGTCTGCTACGAGCTGACCAAGGTTCCTGGAGAAAGACAATTACCGTATGACTTCATTTCATGTGTGGAAGATGAACAGTCATAGACGAGGAGAACAGATTGGTGGTTGCCAGAGGGGAAGGGGATGGGGGAGGAGGAAACGGGTAAAGGGGCCCATATGTGCGGTGATGGATGGAAACTAGACTTTTGGTGGTGAACACCGTGCGGTCTATACAGAAGCCAAAATATAATGAGGTACACCTGAAATTGACACAGTGTTATGAAACGATACGACCTCAATAAAGTAAAAACAAGAATTAAAAACCTGCCACAGCCACTGCCAGATAACAGCGCCCGGCATTTCTCACAGTGCCTGGATGGGAGTGAAGTCGGCCCCAGACGTCTGCGCACGCTCCTCTGTGGCCCGCCCTCTGCGGGGAGCTGGGGCTCAGGCATCGGGGAGTCGCTGTCTTGAGTGGCCATGGCGAACGGGAGGAGGTGGGAGGGGATGCTGCTGAACAGAGGAAACTATTGAGACATCTGACCTGTCCAGTGGTCAGTGCAGGCCTGGGAGGGGCACTGAGGGAGGGTGTCTGCCCCAAAGAGGTTGGGGCAGCTCTCCGGGGAGGTGCCCACGGGGTGGAGGCATGTGGCCCAGGCGAAAGGGTGTTCAGGGCGTGGGGCAAAGTGTGACGTGCTTGGCAGCTTCTGGCAGTAGCAGCAGTGGGGCTAATAGTAATAATGATGCTGACAGTACTACACTAGTATTTATTACACCCTGACTGTGTGACAGCATCGTTCTCTAGCTCATGTAATCACCACAGCTTCTGCCTCTACGTGCACATACACACACCCCCTGCATATACACACACACAGGCCACACAGATACACACACATACAGACCACACACATATACACACACACAAGACCACGCACAGAGACGCACACAGATCACACACATACACTACACACACGTATACACACTGCACATATTTAATTCACATATTCATCTATGCCACAAATATTTATTGAGCACCTACTGTGTAATGTGTTCATTGTGAACCTACTGTGTAATACTAAGTAAGCACCTACTGTGTGGTGTTCCTCTAAGCACTGGGGACACAGCAGTGGAAAAAGCACCAAAAATCCTTGCTCTGCGGAACTTGCATTCTAGTTTATAACCTGGTTTACTCATGCTGCTTGGGCAACCCTGGCTTTGTGGAGATTTCTGGTTTTCAGTGAAGAACTGAGACATTCACACTGGAAAAGACGCGTGTGCCAGCAGCCTGCGGTGCTGTGATTCCATTATTCTCCGAGCTTCTGGATGGACGTGGGGGGATGGAGTCTGTGCGTCTGCCTGTTTCGTATCTCCCTTGCTGACTCAGGGCCAGCCAGGTCTGGGGACAGGTGCTTTGTCACACAGGGGCTTTTTCCTATATGTTATCTGATGATCTTATAACCTCGTGGTGCATATCTCATTATTCCCATCCTACGAATACATGGTTGGGCCTCCAAGAAGCTTAAATGTGACTTCCTCAAGGGCACAGTGCTACCAAGCGGGTGATGGGAACCCAAGCTGACTATAGATACAGTGCTCTTTCCTGAATAGGTCCCTACACTCTGACTGCTTCAAGTTGTGCCCATCATCCTGGGCCTGGAGACGCTGCTCTCCCCCTTCAGAGCCATCTGTCTCCAAAGGTGGCTTAGATCATCCTGCTACACCCCAGGCCAGAGCACATGACTGCCCTCTGAGGCAGGCAGGAGGAAGGAGGAGTGCTGTTGGCCTGACTTGATCCGGCACCTGCCGCCCGCCTCACCTGGCTGCCCGCCTCACCTGGCTGCCCACCATTTGGCTCTGACCTCCAGGGAGGGGCCCACTGTTGAGCATCTTCACATGCTCGTTTGGCCATTTGTGTATCTTCTTTAGAAGAAGGTGTGTTCAAAACCTTTGCCCATCTCTTTTAATTGGGTTATTTGTGTTTTTGTCATTGAGTTGTAGGAACTGTTTGCATGTTCTGGATACTAGATCCTTATCATCACATCCTAATGTGATTTGCAAATGTGTCTCTCCTCTCATCCTGTGGGTTGTCTTTTCACTCTCTCAATAGTGTCCTTTGAAGCACGAAAGCTTTTAATTTTGAGGAAGTCCCATTTATCTATTTTTTCTTTTGTTGCTTGTGCTTTTGGTGTCACAGCTAAGAAACCATTGCCAACTCCAAGGTCATGGAAGTTTACCCCTGTGTTTTCTTGTATTTTACAGTTAGCTCTGACACTTAGGTTTTTATCCAATCAAGTATGTAATATGGCTCTTTGAACTGAGGAGGAGGAGCATGGTCCTACTCTCTCTGTTCCTACTATATTGGCCTCAAGATCTGAGTGAAACAGACTTGAGATTTCTCCCCAATGAGAAGGTGATGTGGCCAAGGCGTCCGAGACAGGAAAGGACAACTTTATGGGGTGGTTTCCAGTTCCCAATGAGCAGAGGGGTCCTCTGTGGCCATCTTTGTCCTACATGACCCTGCCTTTAGGGTTGGACGATTGAGCTGGAGGAGGACCCCGGTTCCAAGTTGGGTTGATGGGGTTCTCTGTCCTGGGGATTCTCATACATGGATCATGTGGCTCGTTTCTCTCAGCTTCTAGACTTGACTCTGTTTGCTCATTGTCTCTTCACTTTTCCTTCAGAATCCAAGTGCTCTGCCCGTGGTTTTCAGAGGAGCACATATCCCAGCCCACATGGCTCCAGAGCCCCTCCTTGAACAGTGCTCAACAGGCAAACCCTGCCTGGAAGATCTGACCTAAGAGCAGGGGCAGAGATCTTTCTTCCCTGCCTGGGAATGCTGACTTATTCTCCCTGGCTCCTCATGGCACTTCTTCTCTGAGACCTTTCCAGAGCCCTTCCCAGGCAGAACTGCCCTCTCTCTGTCTCTCTCTGACTCTGTGTTTCTCCCTCTCTCTCTG